>NC_091466.1:78809749-78984749 GCF_027789765.1 Dendropsophus ebraccatus | reverse complement strand
TAGTGTTATTATACAGGAGGAGACATCACAGCTGTATATATATATAGTTATTATACAGGAGACATCACAGCTGTATATATATATATATAGTGTTATTATACAGGAGGAGACATCACAGCTGTATATATATATAGTGTTATTATACAGGAGGAGACATCACAGCTGTATATATATATATAGTGTTATTATACAGGAGACATCACAGCTGTATATATATATATAGTGTTATTATACAGGAGACATCACAGCTGTATATATATATAGTGTTATTATACAGGAGACATCACAGCTGTATATATATATATAGTGTTATTATACAGGAGACATCACAGCTGTATATATATATATAGTGTTATTATACAGGAGGAGACATCACAGCTGTATATATATATATATATATATATAGTGTTATTATACAGGAGACATCACAGCTGTATATATATATAGTGTTATTATACAGGAGACATCACAGCTGTATATATATATATAGTTATTATACAGGAGACATCACAGCTGTATATATATATATAGTGTTATTATACAGGAGACATCACAGCTGTATATATATATATAGTGTTATTATACAGGAGACATCACAGCTGTATATATATATATATAGTGTTATTATACAGGAGACATCACAGCTGTATATATATATAGTGTTATTATACAGGAGACATCACAGCTGTATATATATATATAGTTATTATACAGGAGACATCACAGCTGTATATATATATATAGTGTTATTATACAGGAGACATCACAGCTGTATATATATATATAGTGTTATTATACAGGAGACATCACAGCTGTATATATATATATATAGTGTTATTATACAGGAGGAGACATCACAGCTGTATATATATATATATATATATATATATATATATATATATATAGTGTTATTATACAGGAGACATCACAGCTGTATATATATCTATAGTGTTATTATACAGGAGACATCACAGCTGTAGTATATATATATAGTGTTATTATACAGGAGACATCACAGCTGTATATATATTAGTGTTATTATACAGGAGACAATCACAGCTGTATATATATATATAGTGTTATTATACAGGAGACATCACAAGCTGTATATAATATATAGTGTTATTATACAGGAGTGGAAGACATCACAGCTGTATATATATAATAGTGTTATTATACAGGGACCTCCACAGCTGTATATATATATAGTGTTATTATACAGGAGACCATCACAGCTGTATATATATATTATAGTGTTTATTATACAGGAGACATCACAGCTGTATAATATATATATAGTGTTATTATACAGGAGGACATCACAGCTGTATATATATATAGTGTTATTATACAGGAGGAGACATCACAGCTGTATATATATATATATAGTTATTATACAGGAGACATCACAGCTGTGTATATATATATAGTGTTATTATACAGGAGACATCACAGCTGTATATATATATATAGTGTTATTATACAGGAGGAGACATCACAGCTGTATATATATATATATAGTGTTATTATACAGGAGGAGACATCACAGCTGTATATATATATAGTGTTATTATACAGGAGACATCACAGCTGTATATATATATATAGTGTTATTATACAGGAGACATCACAGCTGTATATATATATATAGTGTTATTATACAGGAGACATCACAGCTGTATATATATATATATATATATATATATATATATATAGTTATTATACAGGAGACATCACAGCTGTGTATATATATATAGTGTTATTATACAGGAGACATCACAGCTGTGTATATATATATATATATATATATATATATATATATATATAGTGTTATTATACAGGAGACATCACAGCTGTGTATATATATATATATAGTGTTATTATACAGGAGACATCACAGCTGTATATATATATAGTGTTATTATACAGGAGGAGACATCACAGCTGTATGTATATATATAGTGTTATTATACAGGAGGAGACATCACAGCTGTATATATATATATATATATATATATAGTGTTATTATACAGGAGACATCACAGCTGTGTATATATATATATATATATAGTGTTATTATACAGGAGGAGACATCACAGCTGTATATATATATAGTGTTATTATACAGGAGACATCACAGCTGTATATATATATATATATATATATATAGTGTTATATATATATATATATATGTATGTATATATATATATATATATTATATACTATAGTGCTTATTATACAGGAGGAGACAATCAGCAGGCTGTAGAATATCGTAGTGTTATTATACAGGAGACATCACCGCTGTATATATATATATATATATATATATATATGTGGTGTTTATTATACAGGAAGACATCACAGGCTGTATATATATATAAGTGTTATTATACAGGAGACATTACAGCTGTATATATATATAGTACGTGTTATTATAACAGGGAGACATCACAGCTGGTATATATATATATAGTGTTATTATACAGGAGACATCACAGCTGTATATATATATAGTTATTATACAGGAGACATCACAGCTGTATATATATATAGTGTTATTATACAGGAGACATCACAGCTGTATATATATATAGTGTTATTATACAGGAGACATCACAGCTGTATATATATATAGTGTTATTATACAGGAGACATCACAGCTGTATATATATATATATATATATATATATATATATATATATATAGTATACAGGAGACATCACAGCTGTGTATATATATATAGTGTTATTATACAGGAGACATCACAGCTGTATATATATATATATATATATATATAGTGTTATTATACAGGAGACATCACAGCTGTATATATATATAGTGTTATTATACAGGAGGAGACATCACAGCTGTATATATATATAGTGTTATTATACAGGAGACATCACAGCTGTATATATATATAGTGTTATACAGGAGACATCACAGCTGTATATATATATATATAGTGTTATTATACAGGAGGAGACATCACAGCTGTATATATATATATATATAGTGTTATTATACAGGAGACATCACAGCTGTATATATATATATATATAGTTATTATACAGGAGACATCACAGCTGTATATATATATAGTGTTATTATACAGGAGACATCACAGCTGTATATATATATATATAGTGTTATTATACAGGAGACATCACAGCTGTATATATATATATAGTGTTATTATACAGGAGACATCACAGCTGTATATATATATATATATATATATATAGTGTTATTATACAGGAGGAGACATCACAGCTGTGTATATATATATAGTGTTATTATACAGGAGACATCACAGCTGTATATATATATAGTGTTATTATACAGGAGACATCACAGCTGTATATATATATATATAGTGTTATTATACAGGAGACATCACAGCTGTATATATATATATAGTGTTATTATACAGGAGACATCACAGCTGTATATATATATATAGTGTTATTATACAGGAGACATCACAGCTGTATATATATATAGTTATTATACAGGAGACATCACAGCTGTGTATATATATATATAGTGTTATTATACAGGAGACATCACAGCTGTGTATATATATATAGTGTTATTATACAGGAGACATCACAGCTGTATATATATATAGTGTTATTATACAGGAGACATCACAGCTGTATATATATATAGTGTTATTATACAGGAGACATCACAGCTGTATATATATATATATATATATATAGTGTTATTATACAGGAGACATCACAGCTGTATATATATATATAGTGTTATTATACAGGAGACATCACAGCTGTATATATATATAGTGTTATTATACAGGAGACATCACAGCTGTATATATATATATATATAGTTATTATACAGGAGACATCACAGCTGTATATATATATATATAGTGTTATTATACAGGAGACATCACAGCTGTGTATATATATATAGTGTTATTATACAGGAGACATCACAGCTGTATATATATATATATATAGTGTTATTATACAGGAGACATCACAGCTGTATATATATATAGTGTTATTATACAGGAGGAGACATCACAGCTGTATATATATATAGTTATTATACAGGAGACATCACAGCTGTATATATATATAGTTATTATACAGGAGACATCACAGCTGTGTATATATATATATATATAGTGTTATTATACAGGAGACATCACAGCTGTGTATATATATAGTGTTATTATACAGGAGGAGACATCACAGCTGTATATATATATAGTTATTATACAGGAGACATCACAGCTGTGTATATATATATAGTTATTATACAGGAGACATCACAGCTGTGTATATATATATATATATAGTGTTATTATACAGGAGACATCACAGCTGTGTATATATATAGTGTTATTATACAGGAGACATCACAGCTGTATATATATATATATATAGTGTTATTATACAGGAGACATCACAGCTGTATATATATATATATAGTGTTATTATACAGGAGACATCACAGCTGTATATATATATATATAGTGTTATTATACAGGAGACATCACAGCTGTATATATATATAGTTATTATACAGGAGACATCACAGCTGTATATATATATAGTGTTATTATACAGGAGGAGACATCACAGCTGTATATATATATAGTTATTATACAGGAGACATCACAGCTGTATATATATATATATATATAGTGTTATTATACAGGAGGAGACATCACAGCTGTATATATATATAGTTATTATACAGGAGACATCACAGCTGTATATATATATATAGTGTTATTATACAGGAGACATCACAGCTGTATATATATATATATATATATATATATATATAGTGTTATTATACAGGAGGAGACATCACAGCTGTATATATATATAGTGTTGTTATACAGGAGACATCACAGCTGTATATATATATATAGTGTTATTATACAGGAGACATCACAGCTGTATATATATATATATAGTGTTATTATACAGGAGACATCACAGCTGTATATATATATAGTTATTATACAGGAGACATCACAGCTGTATATATATATAGTGTTATTATACAGGAGACATCACAGCTGTATATATATATATAGTGTTATTATACAGGAGACATCACAGCTGTATATATATATATAGTGTTATTATACAGGAGACATCACAGCTATATATATATAGTGTTATTATACAGGAGACATCACAGCTGTATATATATATAGTGTTATTATACAGGAGACATCACAGCTGTATATATATATATAGTGTTATTATACAGGAGGAGACATCACAGCTGTATATATATATATATAGTGTTATTATACAGGAGACATCACAGCTGTATATATATATAGTGTTATTATACAGGAGACATCACAGCTGTATATATATATAGTGTTATTATACAGGAGACATCACAGCTGTATATATATATAGTGTTATTATACAGGAGACATCACAGCTGTATATATATATATATAGTGTTATTATACAGGAGACATCACAGCTGTATATATATATATAGTTATTATACAGGAGACATCACAGCTGTATATATATATATAGTGTTATTATACAGGAGACATCACAGCTGTATATATATATATATAGTGTTATTATACAGGAGACATCACAGCTGTATATATATATAGTGTTATTATACAGGAGACATCACAGCTGTGTATATATATAGTTATTATACAGGAGACATCACAGCTGTATATATATATATAGTGTTATTATACAGGAGACATCACAGCTGTATATATATATATATAGTGTTATTATACAGGAGACATCACAGCTGTATATATATATAGTGTTATTATACAGGAGACATCACAGCTGTATATATATATATTATAGTGTTATTATACAGGAGACATCACAGCTGTATAGATATATAGTGTTTTATACAGGAGACATCACAGCTGTATATATATATAGTTTTATTATACAGGAGAGACATCACATCTGTATATATATATAGTGTTATTATACAGGAGACATCACAGCTGTATATATATATAGTGTTATTATACAGGAGGAGACATCACAGCTGTATATATATATAGTTATTATACAGGAGACATCACAGCTGTATATATATATATATAGTGTTATTATACAGGAGTAGACATCACAGCTGTATATATATATAGTGTTATTATACAGGAGGAGACATCACAGCTGTATATATATATATAGTGTTATTATACAGGAGACATCACAGCTGTATATATATATATAGTGTTATTATACAGGAGACATCACAGCTGTATATATATATAGTGTTATTATACAGGAGACATCACAGCTGTATATATATATATAGTGTTATTATACAGGAGACATCACAGCTGTATATATATATATAGTGTTATTATACAGGAGGAGACATCACAGCTGTATATATATATATATATATATAGTGTTATTATACAGGAGACATCACAGCTGTATATATATATAGTGTTATTATACAGGAGACATCACAGCTGTATATATATATAGTGTTATTATACAAGGAGACATCAACAGCTGTATATATATAGATATAGTGTTATTATACAGGAGACATCACAGCTGTATATATATATATAGTGTTATTATACAGGAGACATCAAACAGCTGTATATATATATAGTGTTATTATACAGGAGACATCACAGCTGTATATATATATAGTGTTATTATACAGGAGACATCACAGCTGTATATATATATATAGGTTATTATACAGGAGAGCATCACAGCTGTATATATATATATAGTGTTATTATACAGGAGGAGACATCACAGCTGTATATATATATATAGTGTTATTATACAGGAGACATCACAGCTGTATATATATATATAGTGTTTATTATACAGGAGACATCACAAGCTGTATATATATTATAGTATATATAATATATATATATATAGTGTTATTATACAGAGGAGACATCACAGCTGTATATATATATATAGTGTTATTATACAGGAGACATCACAGCTGTATATATATATATATATAGTTATTATACAGGAGACATCACAGCTGTATATATATATAGTGTTATTATACAGGAGACATCACAGCTGTGTATATATATATATATAGTGTTATTATACAGGAGACATCACAGCTGTGTATATATATAGTGTTATTATACAGGAGGAGACATCACAGCTGTATATATATATAGTGTTATTATACAGGAGACATCACAGCTGTATATATATATAGTGTTATTATACAGGAGACATCACAGCTTTATATATATATATATATAGTTATTATACAGGAGACATCACAGCTGTATATATATATATATAGTGTTAATATACAGGAGACATCACAGCTGTATATATATATAGTGTTATTATACAGGAGGAGACATCACAGCTGTATATATATATATATAGTTATTATACAGGAGACATCACAGCTGTGTATATATATATAGTGTTATTATACAGGAGACATCACAGCTGTATATATATATATAGTGTTATTATACAGGAGGAGACATCACAGCTGTATATATATATATAGAGTGTTATTAGCAGGAGGAGACATCAGCAGCTGGTATATATATATAGTGTTATTATACAGAGACATCACAGCTGTATATATATATATATAGTGTTATTATACAGGAGACATCACAGCTGTATATATATATAGTAGTGTTATTATACAGGAGACATCACAGCTGGTATATTATATATAGATATATATTATATATATATATATAGTTATTATACAGGAGACATCACAGCTGTGTATATATATAGGTGTTATTATACAGGAGACATCACAGCTGTGTATATATATATATATATATATTATAGATATATATATACTGTGTTATTATACGGAGACATCACAGCTGTGTATATATATAATATTAGGTGTTATTAGACAGGAGACATCACCAGCTGTATATGTAATAATAGTGTTAGTTATACAGGAGGAGACATCACAGCTGTATGTATAGTATATAGGTGTTATTATAGCAGGAGGAGACATCACAGCTGTATATATATATATATATATATATATAGTGTTATTATACAGGAGACATCACAGCTGTGTATATATATATATATATATAGTGTTATTATACAGGAGGAGACATCACAGCTGTATATATATATAGTGTTATTATACAGGAGACATCACAGCTGTATATATATATATATATATATATATAGTGTTATATATATATATATATGTATGTATATATATATATATATATATATATATATAGTGTTATTATACAGGAGGAGACATCACAGCTGTATATATATAGTGTTATTATACAGGAGACATCACAGCTGTATATATATATATATATATATATATATATAGTGTTATTATACAGGAGACATCACAGCTGTATATATATATATAGTGTTATTATACAGGAGACATTACAGCTGTATATATATATATAGTGTTATTATACAGGAGACATCACAGCTGTGTATATATATATATAGTGTTATTATACAGGAGACATCACAGCTGTATATATATATAGTTATTATACAGGAGACATCACAGCTGTATATATATATAGTGTTATTATACAGGAGACATCACAGCTGTATATATATATAGTGTTATTATACAGGAGACATCACAGCTGTATATATATATAGTGTTATTATACAGGAGACATCACAGCTGTGTATATATATATATATATATATATATATATATATATATATAGTATACAGGAGACATCACAGCTGTGTATATATATATAGTGTTATTATACAGGAGACATCACAGCTGTATATATATATATATATATATATATATAGTGTTATTATACAGGAGACATCACAGCTGTATATATATATAGTGTTATTATACAGGAGGAGACATCACAGCTGTATATATATATAGTGTTATTATACAGGAGACATCACAGCTGTATATATATATAGTGTTATACAGGAGACATCACAGCTGTATATATATATATATAGTGTTATTATACAGGAGGAGACATCACAGCTGTATATATATATATATAGTGTTATTATACAGGAGACATCACAGCTGTATATATATATATATATAGTTATTATACAGGAGACATCACAGCTGTATATATATATAGTGTTATTATACAGGAGACATCACAGCTGTATATATATATATATAGTGTTATTTATACAGGAGACATCACAGCTGTATATATATATATAGTGTTATTATACGAGGAGACATCACAGCTGTATATATATATATATATATATATATAGTGTTTATTATACAGGAGGAGACATCACAGCTGTGTATATATTATAGTGTTATTATACAGGAGACATCACAGCTGTATATATATATAGTGTTATTATACAGGAGACATCACAGCTGTATATATATATATATAGTGTTATTATACAGGAGACATCACAGCTGTATATATATATATAGTGTTATTATACGGAGACATCACAGCTGTATATATATATATAGTGTTATTATACAGGAGACATCACAGCTGTATATATATATAGTTATTATACAGGAGACATCACAGCTGTGTATATATATATATAGTGTTATTATACAGGAGACATCACAGCTGTGTATATATATAGTGTTATTATACATGAGACATCACAGCTGTATATATATATAGTGTTATTATACAGGAGACATCACAGCTGTATATATATATAGTGTTATTATACAGGAGACATCACAGCTGTATATATATATATATAGTGTTATTATACAGGAGACATCACAGCTGTATATATATATATATATATATATATATAGTGTTATTATACAGGAGACATCACAGCTGTATATATATATATAGTGTTATTATACAGGAGACATCACAGCTGTATATATATATATAGTGTTATTATACAGGAGACATCACAGCTGTATATATATATATATATAGTTATTATACAGGAGACATCACAGCTGTATATATATATATATAGTGTTATTATACAGGAGACATCACAGCTGTGTATATATATATAGTGTTATTATACAGGAGACATCACAGCTGTATATATATATATATAGTGTTATTATACAGGAGACATCACAGCTGTATATATATATATATATAGTGTTATTATACAGGAGACATCACAGCTGTATATATATATAGTGTTATTATACAGGAGGAGACATCACAGCTGTATATATATATAGTTATTATACAGGAGACATCACAGCTGTATATATATAGTTATTATACAGGAGACATCACAGCTGTGTATATATATATCTATATAGTGTTATTATACAGGAGACATCACAGCTGTGTATATATATAGTGTTATTATACAGGAGGAGACATCACAGCTGTATATATATATAGTTATTATACAGGAGACATCACAGCTGTGTATATATATATAGTTATTATACAGGAGACATCACAGCTGTGTATATATATATATATATAGTGTTATTATACAGGAGACATCACAGCTGTGTATATATATAGTGTTATTATACAGGAGACATCACAGCTGTATATATATATATATAGTGTTATTATACAGGAGACATCACAGCTGTATATATATATATATAGTGTTATTATACAGGAGACATCACAGCTGTATATATATATATATAGTGTTATTATACAGGAGACATCACAGCTGTATATATATATAGTTATTATACAGGAGACATCACAGCTGTATATATATATAGTGTTATTATACAGGAGGAGACATCACAGCTGTATATATATATAGTTATTATACAGGAGACATCACAGCTGTATATATATATATATATATAGTGTTATTATACAGGAGGAGACATCACAGCTGTATATATATATAGTTATTATACAGGAGACATCACAGCTGTGTATATATATATATAGTTATTATACAGGAGACATCACAGCTGTATATATATATATAGTGTTATTATACAGGAGACATCACAGCTGTATATATATATATATATATATATATATATATAGTGTTATTATACAGGAGGAGACATCACAGCTGTATATATATATAGTGTTGTTATACAGGAGACATCACAGCTGTATATATATATATAGTGTTATTATACAGGAGACATCACAGCTGTATATATATATATATAGTGTTATTATACAGGAGACATCACAGCTGTATATATATATAGTTATTATACAGGAGACATCACAGCTGTATATATATATAGTGTTATTATACAGGAGACATCACAGCTGTATATATATATATAGTGTTATTATACAGGAGACATCACAGCTGTATATATATATATAGTGTTATTATACAGGAGACATCACAGCTATATATATATAGTGTTATTATACAGGAGACATCACAGCTGTATATATATATAGTGTTATTATACAGGAGACATCACAGCTGTATATATATATAGTGTTATTATACAGGAGGAGACATCACAGCTGTATATATATATATATAGTGTTATTATACAGGAGACATCACAGCTGTATATATATATAGTGTTATTATACAGGAGACATCACAGCTGTATATATATATATATAGTGTTATTATACAGGAGACATCACAGCTGTATATATATATATAGTGGTATTATACAGGAGACATCACAGCTGTATATATATATAGTTATTATACAGGAGACATCACAGCTGTATATATATATAGTGTTATTATACAGGAGACATCACAGCTGTATATATATATATAGTGTTATTATACAGGAGACATCACAGCTGTATATATATATATAGTGTTATTATACAGGAGACATCACAGCTATATATATATAGTGTTATTATACAGGAGACATCACAGCTGTATATATATATAGTGTTATTATACAGGAGACATCACAGCTGTATATATATATAGTGTTATTATACAGGAGGAGACATCACAGCTGTATATATATATATAGTGTTATTATACAGGAGGAGACATCACAGCTGTATATATATATATATAGTTATTATACGGGAGACATCACAGCTGTATATATATATAGTGTTATTATACAGGAGACATCACAGCTGTATATATATATATATATATATATATATATAGTGTTATTATACAGGAGACATCACAGCTGTATATATATATAGTGTTATTATACAGGAGACATCACAGCTGTATATATATATAGTGTTATTATACAGGAGGAGACATCACAGCTGTATATATATATATAGTGTTATTATACAGGAGGAGACATCACAGCTGTATATATATATATATAGTGTTATTATACAGGAGACATCACAGCTGTATATATATATAGTGTTATTATACAGGAGGAGACATCACAGCTGTATATATATATATAGTTATTATACAGGAGACATCACAGCTGTATATATATATAGTTATTATACAGGAGACATCACAGCTGTATATATATATAGTTATTATACAGGAGACATCACAGCTGTATATATATATATAGTGTTATTATACAGGAGACATCACAGCTGTGTATATATATATATAGTGTTATTATACAGGAGACATCACAGCTGTATATATATATAGTGTTATTATACAGGAGGAGACATCACAGCTGTATATATATATATAGTTATTATACAGGAGACATCACAGCTGTATATATATATAGTGTTATTATACAGGAGGAGACATCACAGCTGTATATATATATAGTGTTATATATATATGTATATATATATATATATATATATATATATATATATATATATATATATATATAGTGTTATTATACAGGAGACATCACAGCTGTATATATATATAGTGTTATTATACAGGAGGAGACATCACAGCTGTATATATATATAGATAGTGTTATTATACAGGAGACATCACAGCTGTATATATATATATATAGTGTTATTATACAGGAGACATCACAGCTGTGTATATATATATATAGTGTTATTATACAGGAGACATCACAGCTGTATATATATATATATATATATATTTATATATATATATAGTGTTATTATACAGGAGACATCACAGCTGTATATATATATATAGTGTTATTATACAGGAGACATCACAGCTGTATATATATATATATATATATATATATATATATTTATATATATATATAGTGTTATTATACAGGAGACATCACAGCTGTATATATATATAGTGTTATTATACAGGAGACATCACAGCTGTATATATATATATATATATATATATTTATATATATATATAGTGTTATTATACAGGAGACATCACAGCTGTATATATATATATAGTGTTATTATACAGGAGACATCACAGCTGTATATATATATAGTGTTATTATACAGGAGACATCACAGCTGTATATATATATATAGTGTTATTATACAGGAGACATCACAGCTGTATATATATATAGTGTTATTATACAGGAGACATCACAGCTGTATATATATATATATATATATTTATATATATATATAGTGTTATTATACAGGAGACATCACAGCTGTATATATATATAGTGTTATTATACAGGAGACATCACAGCTGTATATATATATAGTGTTATTATACAGGAGACATCACAGCTGTATATATATATATATATATATTTATATATATATATAGTGTTATTATACAGGAGACATCACAGCTGTATATATATATATAGTGTTATTATACAGGAGGAGACATTACAGCTGTATATATATATATATAGTTATTATACAGGAGACATCACAGCTGTATATATATATATATAGTGTTATTATACAGGAGACATCACAGCTGTGTATATATATATAGTGTTATTATATAGGAGACATCACAGCTGTGTATATATATAGTGTTATTATACAGGAGACATCACAGCTGTAAATATATATAGTGTTATTATACAGGAGGAGACATCACAGCTGTATATATATATATATATATATATATATATAGTGTTATTATACAGGAGACATCACAGCTGTATATATATATAGTGTTATTATACAGGAGGAGACATCACAGCTGTATATATATATAGTGGTATTATACAGGAGACATCACAGCTGTATATATATATAGTGGTATTATACAGGAGACATCACAGCTGTATATATATAGTGTTATTATACAGGAGACATCACAGCTGTATATATATAGTGTTATTATACATGAGACATCACAGCTGTATATATATATATATATATATATATATATATATATAGTGTTATTATACAGGAGACATCACAGCTGTATATATATATATATATATATATATATATATATATATATATATAGTGTTATTATACAGGAGGAGACATCACAGCTGTATTTATATATAGTTATTATACAGGAGACATCACAGCTGTGTATATATATATATAGTTATTATACAGGAGACATCACAGCTGTATATATATATATATAGTGTTATTATACAGGAGACATCACAGCTGTATATATATATATAGTGTTATTACACAGGAGACATCACAGCTGTATATATATATATATATATATATATATAGTGTTATTATACAGGAGACATCACAGCTGTGTATATATATAGTGTTATTATACAGGAGACATCACAGCTGTATATATATATAGTGTTATTATACAGGAGGAGACATCACAGCTGTATATATATATATAGTGTTATTATACAGGAGACATCACAGCTGTATATATATATAGTGTTATTATACAGGAGACATCACAGCTGTATATATATATAGTGTTATTATACAGGAGACATCACAGCTGTATATATATATAGTGTTATTATACAGGAGACATCACAGCTGTATATATATATATAGTGGTATTATACAGGAGACATCACAGCTGTATATATATATAGTGTTATTATACAGGAGACATCACAGCTGTATATATATATAGTGTTATTATACAGGAGACATCACAGCTGTATATATATATAGTGTTATTATACAGGAGACATCACAGCTGTATATATATATATATATATAGTGTTATTATACAGGAGACATCACAGCTGTATATATATATATAGTGTTATTATACAGGAGACATCACAGCTGTATATATATATAGTGTTATTATACAGGAGGAGACATCACAGCTGTATATATATATATATAGTTATTATACAGGAGACATCACAGCTGTATATATATATATATATAGTGTTATTATACAGGAGACATCACAGCTGTATATATATATATATAGTGTTATTATACAGGAGGAGACATCACAGCTGTATATATATATATATATATATATATATATAGTTATTATACAGGAGACATCACAGCTGTATATATATAGTGTTATTATACAGGAGGAGACATCACAGCTGTATATATATATAGTGTTATTATACAGGAGACATCACAGCTGTGTATATATATAGTGTTATTATACAGGAGGAGACATCACAGCTGTATATATATATATAGTGTTATTATACAGGAGACATCACAGCTGTATATATATATATAGTGTTATTATACAGGAGACATCACAGCTGTATATATATATATAGTTATTATACAGGAGACATCACAGCTGTATATATATATAGTGTTATTATACAGGAGACATCACAGCTGTATATATATATATAGTGTTATTATACAGGAGGAGACATCACAGCTGTATATATATATATATATATATATATATATATATAGTGTTATTATACAGGAGACATCACAGCTGTATATATATCTATAGTGTTATTATACAGGAGACATCACAGCTGTGTATATATAGTGTTATTATACAGGAGGAGACATCACAGCTGTATATATATATATATATATATATATATATATAGTGTTATTATACAGGAGACATCACAGCTGTATATATATATAATGTTATTATACAGGAGACATCACAGCTGTGTATATATATATAGTGTTATTATACAGGAGGAGGTTATATACGTATATATGTTATATATATGTTTGCTTGCTCTCTGGGTTCCCCATCTTACATACAGTGATTGACCCCCCTTCCTCTCCGATGTGACCCCCATCATCTCTTTCAGCAAGAGGGCTCCCTCTGCGCCCAGCACTGCCTCAATAACCTCCTGCAGGGGGAGTACTTCAGTCCGGTGGAGTTATCGTCCATCGCTTTGCAGCTGGATGAGCAGGAGAGGATGAGGATGGCTGAGGGTGGCCTGACCACTGCCGAGTACAGGACCTTCGTGCAGGTGAGGGGGTTATAGCTTACCTGCACTGATACATTGTAACAAACCCCCAGGTATGTGCAGGACTTTCCTGTCACTAAATCTAAGGAAGATTACTTTTGGAATGTGAATGTGTTTTCCCCTAGTCCTCCAGCAGCACAATATTGGGGGAATCTCTGCCCCTGTGAGCTCAGCCGGACAAAGGAACTTTTACCTGTAACCAATTAAAATAAAGAGCTCCTCCCCAGAGCATGTGTGTGTGTGTGTGTGTGTGTGTATATATATATATATATATATATATATATATATATATATATATATATATATTGTCTTGTAAACGCGATGCCTGGTGGTGTGGTGGTCAGCATTGTGGCAAGGCAATCTATTATACTTACCTCTTCTGGTTCCCGGCGCTGTCCACGGCTCTTTGATTGCTTTAGGCTGTCTGCAGCAGCCTGAAGCAATCGAGGCCTGATAACATTGATCAGTGCAGCACATATGTACTTCACTGATCCCTATGAGCAATTAGTATACTGTTTATAGAAGTTTTTTCATACATAAAAATTTCCATCCCATAATGAAAGTAATAAAATCCCCCCCTCCTTTGTTATTTTTTTAAATAAAAAGTATTAAAAAAAAACATATTTGCAGTCATACAGTAAACTGTGTAAGCAAGAAACTTGTCACGTCATAGCCAAAAAATTGTATAAAATGTGATCAAAACGTCACATACACACAAGCAAGATACTAATAGAAAGTACAGGTCATTGCGCAATCAATGGCGCCTCCCACAGCCCCATAGACCAAGCAATCGCAGCGTAATGAGGAGCACTTGACCAATTTTAAACACATTTCATTTTTTTAAAGTTTAAATGTTTTTTAAGCTGTGAAATGAAATAAAGGTTTTATGTGTTACCCATGGTTGTAATGGTACTGACCTGAGGAACATAGGTGACATGTCGGTGTTACCACAAGGTGAATGTTGTAAAGATGGAATCCTCTCCCTCCCGATATAGAAAGAAAAACAAACATTTTTTATTCCACCACGCCAATAATTTTTTCCAGTTTCTCGGCATATCTTATGGTTTGTCATTGCCGAGTACAATTGGTGTCGCAAACAATAAGGGCTCGTGTGAGTAAAGTGCCAGCGCTATGGCCTGGAAGACATGAGGAGGGAAAACCAAAGCGCAAGAAGGAAAATTTGCTTGGCCACTAAGGGGTTAATGGCTGAAGTTGTAGACAGAGATGCTGTTTGGCGTCTGTGTTCTTGAGTTATTAAAGGGTTTATCCAGCGCTACAAAAACATGGCCACTTTCCCCCTACTGTTGTCTCCAGTTAGGGTGGGGTTTTGAAACTCAGTTCCATTGAAGTAAATGGAGCTTAATTGCACCTGAACTAGAGACAACAGTAGGGGGAAAAGTGGCCATGTTTTTGTAGCACTGGATAACCCCTTTAAGGGTCTATCTGCCCATAATGGACGCGGCTGGAGGGGAGAGAGTTCTGGTGAATTATGGTGGATCCCGGCCACAAAGTACGTAACAAAGCCTTATGCATTCAGGGATCCTCCTGGACATTGGTGGGACCTTCTAGCCTCTTATTTCCCCTTGAAGAAAGTGAGCAGATTTCTGTGGGATTCTGGGATTGCGTCCTCTGAGGGTCGGTTTAAGGTCTGTCCAGTTTGATGTGAATACTGGATAAGACACGACCCAATTTAGGGTTGAAAAAGATGGAGATTTGGGACTGAATCTGGGGAGGTCTCTGTCCTACGTAAAGGTGGTCCAGCCTAGAAGAAAGCATGAGACTCTCCCATCCTTGGAAGTCGCAGCCAGGAGGAAGGTAGTCATCAAAGTTAGAGGAATTGGTGGAGTCCTGAGAGGTTTGAGCACCAGTGATGGATCCTGAGGACTGACACTCATTCCTGTCTGTGGTCTAAGACGTGTGATGGCTCTGACTCTGGCTCTATGTATAAGGGCCGACATTGCTGCCAGTCATTGGGTGTTAATCCCTTGTCACATCCGTCCTGTAGGGATTCTGTTATCTGTGGCACTGACGGATCACTGGGGTAGGTAGACTAGTCTAGGCGACCACCAGTCCTGGAATACTCTCCTGACTCTCGCCTATGACCTGTTGGTCTCCTCACTCCTAGAATGACATAGTGGATCCAACACCCTGTCTGAAAAGCCTTTGGTTTTCAATAAAGACAGGCCGTCAGATTGAGGGTCTCCAGGTTCTGGCACCAGGGACCCCACTCAAATACATGAGTTGGGCAAAACAAGCTTACCGCCAATACTGAGGCCTGACACACTTGGTTGGATTCATTAATTCAGTTCCTTTGTCTTTTTGTGCCGCTGGGTGATGTAAGGGAAGTGTGTACAGTCTATAATGATATATTGTACCATCACTGGAGGGATCTGGCCTCAGGGGATGATGGGAGTTGTAGTTTGGCAGTAGCTAGAGCCGCACTGATTCTTTCACGTTTTCCTTATTGCAGCAGCCGTCTGGGAACATGGACGACAGCGGCTTCTTCTCCATCCAGGTGAGACCATCAAGACCACCGAGGGCCCTGAGGGCCACAACAAGCACACAGTCTCCAGCTGTGGCGGTGGTGGTGGGGGCAGAAAGTCTCTATATCCTTTTGCTGCAGGGGGGGCACAGGGTCTCTATATCCTCCAGCTGCAGGGGGGGGCACAGGGTCTCTATATCCTCCAGCTGCAGGGGGGCACAGGGTCTCTATATCCTCCAGCTGCAGGGGGGGGCACAGGGTCTCTATATCCTCCAGCTGCAGGGGGGGCACAGGGTCTCTATATCCTCCAGCTGCAGGGGGGGGGCACAGGGTCTCTATATCCTCCAGCTGCAGGGGGGGGGGGGGCACAGGGTCTCTATATCCTCCAGCTGCAGGGGGGGGCACAGGGTCTCTATATCCTCCAGCTGCAGGGGGGCACAGGGTCTCTATATCCTCCAGCTGCAGGGGGGGGGGGGCACAGGGTCTCTATATCCTCCAGCTGCAGGGGGGGGCACAGGGTCTCTATATCCTCCAGCTGCAGGGGGGGGCACAGGGTCTCTATATCCTCCAGCTGCAGGGGGGCACAGGGTCTCTATATCCTCCAGCTGCAGGGGGGGGGGGCACAGGGTCTCTATATCCTCCAGCTGCAGGGGGGGGCACAGGGTCTCTATATCCTCCAGCTGCAGGGGGGAGCACAGGGTCTCTATATCCTCCAGCTGCAGGGGGGCACAGGGTCTCTATATCCTCCAGCTGCAGGGGGGCACAGGGTCTCTATATCCTCCAGCTGCAGGGGGGGGGCACAGGGTCTCTATATCCTCCAGCTGCAGGGGGGGGGGCACAGGGTCTCTATATCCTCCAGCTGCAGGGGGGGGGCACAGGGTCTCTATATCCTCCAGCTGCAGGGGGGGCACAGGGTCTCTATATCCTCCAGCTGCAGGGGGGGCACAGGGTCTCTATATCCTCCAGCTGGAGGGGGGGCACAGGGTCTCTATATCCTCCAGCTGCAGGAGGGGGCACAGGGTCTCTATATCCTCCAGCTGCAGGGGGGGGGCACAGGGTCTCTATATCCTCCAGCTGCAGGGGGTTGGGGCACAGGGTCTCTATATCCTCCAGCTGCAGGGGGGGGGGCACAGGGTCTCTATATCCTCCAGCTGCAGGGGGGGGCACAGGGTCTCTATATCCTCCAGCTGCAGGGGGTTGGGGCACAGGGTCTCTATATCCTCCAGCTGCAGGGGGGGCACAGGGTCTCTATATCCTCCAGCTGCAGGGGGGGGCACAGGGTCTCTATATCCTCCAGCTGCAGGGGGTGGGGCACAGGGTCTCTATATCCTCCAGCTGCAGGGGGGCACAGGGTCTCTATATCCTCCAGCTGCAGGGGGGGCACAGGGTCTCTATATCCCCCAGCTGCAGGGGGGGCACAGGGTCTCTATATCCTCCAGCTGCAGGGGGTGGGGGCACAGGGTCTCTATATCCCCCAGCTGCAGGGGGTGGGGGCACAGGGTCTCTATATCCTCCAGCTGCAGGGGGGGGCACAGGGTCTCTATATCCTCCAGCTGCAGGGGGGCCCAGGGTCTCTATATCCTCCAGCTGCAGGGGGGTGGGGGCACAGGGTCTCTATATCCTCCAGCTGCAGGGGGGAGGCACAGGGTCTCTATATCCTCCAGCTGCAGGGGGTGGGGGCACAGGGTCTCTATATCCTCCAGCTGCAGGGGGGGGGCACAGGGTCTCTATATCCTCCAGCTGCAGGGGGGGCCCAGGGTCTCTATATCCTCCAGCTGCAGGGGGGTGGGGGCACAGGGTCTCTATATCCTCCAGCTGCAGGGGGTGGGGGCACAGGGTCTCTATATCCTCCAGCTGCAGGGGGGGCACAGGGTCTCTATATCCTCCAGCTGCAGGGGGGGGGCACAGGGTCTCTATATCCTCCAGCTGCAGGGGGGGGGCACAGGGTCTCTATATCCTCCAGCTGCAGGGGGGGGGGCACAGGGTCTCTATATCCTCCAGCTGCAGGGGGGCACAGGGTCTCTATATCCTCCAGCTGCAGGGGGGGGCACAGGGTCTCTATATCCTCCAGCTGCAGGGGGGGGCACAGGGTCTCTATATCCTCCAGCTGCAGGGGGGGGCACAGGGTCTCTATATCCTCCAGCTGCAGGGGGGCACAGAGTCTCTATATCCTCCAGCTGCAGGGGGGCACAGAGTCTCTATATCCTCCAGCTGCAGGGGGTGGGGGCACAGGGTCTCTATATCCTCCAGCTGCAGGGGGGGCCCAGGGTCTCTATATCCTCCAGCTGCAGGGGGGGCACAGGGTCTCTATATCCTCCAGCTGCAGGGGGGGGCACAGGGTCTCTATATCCTCCAGCTGCAGGGGGGGGCACAGGGTCTCTATATCCTCCAGCTGCAGGGGGGGCACAGGGTCTCTATATCCTCCAGCTGCAGGGGGGGGGGGGCACAGGGTCTCTATATCCTCTGATCTCTGTTCTGTACGTTTTGGTGACGCGTTCCTGTCTCTGTTCTGTATGTTGCAGTGACGCGTTCCTGTCTTTGTTCTGTACGTTTTGGTGACGCGTTCCTGTCTTTGTTCCGTACGTTGCAGTGACGCGTTCCTGTCTCTGTTCTGTACGTTGCAGTGACGCGTTCTTGTCTCTGTTCTGTACGTTGCAGTGACGCGTTCCTGTCTTTGTTCCGTACGTTGCAGTGACGCGTTCCTGTCTCTGTTCTGTACGTTGCAGTGACGCGTTCCTGTCTCTGTTCTGTACGTTGCAGTGACGCGTTCCTGTCTCTGTTCTGTACGTTGCAGTGACGCGTTCTTGTCTCTGTTCTGTACGTTGCAGTGACGCGTTCCTGTCTTTGTTCCGTACGTTGCAGTGACGCGTTCCTGTCTCTGTTCTGTACGTTGCAGTGACGCGTTCCTGTCTCTGTTCTGTACGTTGCAGTGATGCGTTCCTGTCTTTGTTCTGTACGTTGCAGTGATGCGTTCCTGTCTTTGTTCTGTACGTTTTGGTGACGCGTTCCTGTCTCTGTTCTGTATGTTGCAGTGACGCGTTCCTGTCTCTGTTCTGTACGTTGCAGTGACGTGTTCCTGTCTCTGTTCTGTATGTTGCAGTGACGCGTTCCTGTTTCTGTTCTGTACGTTGCAGTGACGCGTTCCTGTCTCTGTTCTGTACGTTGCAGTGATGCGTTCCTGTCTTTGTTCTGTACGTTGCAGTGATGCGTTCCTGTCTTTGTTCTGTACGTTTTGGTGACGCGTTCCTGTCTTTGTTCTGTACGTTGCAGTGATGCGTTCCTGTCTTTGTTCTGTACGTTTTGGTGACGCGTTCCTGTCTCTGTTCTGTATGTTGCAGTGACGCGTTCCTGTCTCTGTTCTGTACGTTTTGGTGACGCGTTCCTGTCTCTGTTCTGTACGTTTTGGTGACGCGTTCCTGTCTCTGTTCTGTACGTTTTGGTGACGCGTTCCTGTCTCTGTTCTGTACGTTGCAGTGACGCGTTCCTGTCTCTGTTCTGTACGTTGCAGTGACGCGTTCCTGTCTCTGTTCTGTACGTTGCAGTGATGCGTTCCTGTCTTTGTTCTGTACGTTGCAGTGATGCGTTCCTGTCTTTGTTCTGTACGTTTTGGTGACGCGTTCCTGTCTCTGTTCTGTATGTTGCAGTGACGCGTTCCTGTCTCTGTTCTGTACATTGCAGTGACGTGTTCCTGTCTCTGTTCTGTATGTTGCAGTGACGCTTTCCTGTTTCTGTTCTGTCTGTTGCAGTGACGCGTTCCTGTCTCTGTTCTGTACGTTGCAGTGATGCGTTCCTGTCTTTGTTCTGTACGTTGCAGTGATGCGTTCCTGTCTTTGTTCTGTACGTTTTGGTGACGCGTTCCTGTCTCTGTTCTGTATGTTGCAGTGACGCGTTCCTGTCTCTGTTCTGTACGTTGCAGTGACGTGTTCCTGTCTCTGTTCTGTATGTTGCAGTGACGCGTTCCTGTTTCTGTTCTGTACGTTGCAGTGACGCGTTCCTGTCTCTGTTCTGTACGTTGCAGTGATGCGTTCCTGTCTCTGTTCTGTACGTTGCAGTGACGCGTTCCTGTCTCTGTTCTGTACGTTGCAGTGACGCGTTCCTGTCTCTGTTCTGTATGCAGGTTATAAGCGATGCACTGAGAGTCTGGGGACTGGAACTTATTCTATTCAACAGCCCGGAGTACAAGACACTTGGCATAGACCCCATGTAAGACCCCCTAGGCGTGGGATCCTTTACTTACTGTTACTGCTGGGTGGAGAATTTTTCTAATAAAATAATTATTATTTTTATTTATTTTTTTTAGTAATGAACAAGCCTTTATCTGTAATTATAAGGAGCATTGGTTCACTGTACGGAAGTTAGGAAAACAGGTACGATCCTGACTCTATATATATACATACACACACACACACACACACACACACACACACACACACACACACACACACACAGTGTATATAACAGGTACAATACTGACTATGTACACACACACACACACACTGTATATAACAGGTACAATACTGACTATATATATATATATACACGCACACACACACACACACATTGTATATAACAGGTACAATACTGACTATATATATATATATATATATATATATATATATATATATATATATATACATACACACACACACACACACACAGTGTATATAACAGGTACAATACTGACTATGTACACACACACACACACACACACACACTGTATATAACAGGTACAATACTAACATATATATACATACACACACACACTGTATATAAGGGGTGCACCATCTCTTTGTTGTTGTGTGCAGTGCCACCATTTTCACACTGCAGTCACTCCCATGATGCATTGGTGTGTGCTGTGCACTGCAGCAATGGGTGACATAGAGATGGTGGCAGAAGGTCATATGATAAGATACTATGTGCTTTTAATTCATAAAATTAAACTTTTTTATTATATTTTTTAATGATTTTTACAATTTTTGCAGTGGTTCAACTTGAATTCCCTGCTGACCGGCCCCGAGCTGATATCAGACACCTACCTTGCACTCTTCTTAGCTCAGCTGCAGCAGGAAGGTAACACATCGTCTTCTCTGACACTTCTGGGGTAACTGAGCCGGTTGCCCCCTTTTTCCCCCTTAATAAGAGCAGAGCAGCAGGGCGGGGGACACGGGGAGTGTTATATTATTACAGGACCCTGCGGTCTGTCTGCATCTTATGTGATATCAGAGCATCAGGGCCGGGGGACACAGGGAGTATAATATTATTATGTTACAGGACCCCGCGGTCTGTCTGCATCTTATGTGATATCAGAGCATCAGGGCCGGGGGACACAGGGAGTATAATATTATTATGTTACAGGACCCTGCAGTCTGTCTGCATCTTATGTGATATCAGGGCCGGGGGACACAGGGAGTATAATATTATTATGTTACAGGACCCCGCGGTCTGTCTGCGTCTTATGTGATATCAGAGCAGCAGCTCCTCATGTGCGCCCCTCACTGGCTCCTGTTAGTATAGCACTAGATAGCACCGCTCTATAAGGAGTAATGCTTCTTATATCTGTGTGATGTCACCCTGGAGCACCCCCTCATGTATAAACATATATAATAATCCCTTTCTAGGTTACTCCATATTTGTAGTGAAGGGAGATCTCCCAGACTGTGAAGCGGATCAGATCCTGCAGATGATTCGGGTGCAGCAGATGCAGCGGCCGCGGCTCATAGGAGAGGATGCGGCACTAAGAGACCAAAGGTAACAGCGGCCATATCCTGCCGGAGCAGCAGTGCGGATACATGAAAATGATGGCGGGCATTCCTGTACAGCGATGTGACTATGCAGACCCCCGTGTTAGGAGATGTCAGGGTGATAGTGACCGGCTGTGACTATGCGGACCCCCGTGTTAGGAGATGTCAGGGTGATAGTGACCGGCTGTGACTATGCGGACCCCCGTGTTAGGAGATGTCAGGGTGATAGTGACCGGCTGTGACTATGCGGACCCCCGTGTTAGGAGATGTCAGGGTGATAGTGACCGGCTGTGACTATGCGGACCCCCGTGTTAGGAGATGTCAGGGTGATAGTGACCGGCTGTGACTATGCGGACCCCCGTGTTAGGAGATGTCGGGTTGATAGTGACCGGCTGTGACTATGCGGACCCCCGTGTTAGCAGATGTCAGGGTGATAGTGACCGGCTGTGACTATGCGGACCCCCGTGTTAGGAGATGTCAGGGTGATAGTGACCGGCTGTGACTATGCGGACCCCCGTGTTAGGAGATGTCAGGGTGATAGTGACCGGCTGTGACTATGCGGACCCCCGTGTTAGGAGATGTCAGGGTGATAGTGACCGGCTGTGAATATGCAGACCCCCATGTTAGCAGATGTCAGGGTGATAGGCTGTGACTATACAGACCCTCATTTTAGGAGATGTCAGGGTGATAGTGACCGGCTGTGACTATGCGGACCCCCGTGTTAGGAGATGTCAGGGTGATAGTGACCGTCTGTGACTATGCGGACCCCCATGTTAGGAGATGTCAGGGTGATAGTGACCGGCTGTGACTATGCGGACCCCCGTGTTAGGAGATGTCAGGGTGATAGTGACCGGCTGTGACTATGCGGACCCCCGTGTTAGGAGATGTCAGGGTGATAGTGACCGGCTGTGACTATGCGGACCCCCGTGTTAGGAGATGTCAGGGTGATAGTGACCGGCTGTGACTATGCGGACCCCCGTGTTAGGAGATGTCAGGGTGATAGTGACCGGCTGTGACTATGCGGACCCCCGTGTTAGGAGATGTCAGGGTGATAGTGACCGGCTGTGACTATGCGGACCCCCGTGTTAGGAGATGTCAGGGTGATAGTGACCGGCTGTGACTATGCGGACCCCCGTGTTAGGAGATGTCAGGGTGATAGTGACCGGCTGTGACTATGCGGACCCCCGTGTTAGGAGATGTCAGGGTGATAGTGACCGGCTGTGACTATGCGGACCCCCGTGTTAGGAGATGTCAGGGTGATAGTGACCGGCTGTGACTATGCGGACCCCCGTGTTAGGAGATGTCAGGGTGATAGTGACCGGCTGTGACTATGCGGACCCCCGTGTTAGGAGATGTCAGGGTGATAGTGACCGGCTGTGACTATGCGGACCCCCGTGTTAGGAGATGTCAGGGTGATAGTGACCGGCTGTGACTATGCGGACCCCCGTGTTAGGAGATGTCGTGTTGATAGTGACAGGCTGTGACTATATGGACCCCCCATGTTAGGAGATGTCGGGTTGATAGTGACCGGCTGTGACTATGCGGACCCCCGTGTTAGGAGATGTCAGGGTGATAGTGACCGGCTGTGACTATGCGGACCCCCGTGTTAGGAGATGTCAGGGTGATAGTGACCGGCTGTGACTATGCGGACCCCCGTGTTAGGAGATGTCGGGTTGATAGTGACCGGCTGTGACTATGCGGACCCCCGTGTTAGCAGATGTCAGGGTGATAGTGACCGTCTGTGACTATGCGGACCCCCGTGTTAGGAGATGTCAGGGTGATAGTGACCGGCTGTGACTATGCGGACCCCCGTGTTAGGAGATGTCAGGGTGATAGTGACCGGCTTTGACTATGCGGACCCCCGTGTTAGGAGATGTCAGGGTGATAGTGACCGGCTGTGACTATGCGGACCCCCGTGTTAGGAGATGTCAGGGTGATAGTGACCGTCTGTGACTATGCAGACCCCCGTGTTAGGAGATGTCAGGGTGATAGTGACCGTCTGTGACTATGCGGACCCCCATGTTAGGAGATGTCAGGGTGATAGTGACCGGCTGTGACTATGCGGACCCCCGTGTTAGGAGATGTCAGGGTGATAGTGACCGGCTGTGACTATGCGGACCCCCGTGTTAGGAGATGTCAGGGTGATAGTGACCGTCTGTGACTATGCGGACCCCCGTGTTAGGAGATGTCAGGGTGATAGTGACCGGCTGTGACTATGCGGACCCCCGTGTTAGGAGATGTCAGGGTGATAGTGACCGGCTGTGACTATGCGGACCCCCGTGTTAGGAGATGTCAGGGTGATAGTGACCGGCTGTGACTATGCGGACCCCCGTGTTAGGAGATGTCAGGGTGATAGTGACCGGCTGTGACTATGCGGACCCCCGTGTTAGGAGATGTCAGGGTGATAGTGACCGGCTGTGACTATGCGGACCCCCGTGTTAGGAGATGTCAGGGTGATAGTGACCGGCTGTGACTATGCGGACCCCCGTGTTAGGAGATGTCAGGGTGATAGTGACCGGCTGTGACTATGCGGACCCCCGTGTTAGGAGATGTCAGGGTGATAGTGACCGGCTGTGACTATGCGGACCCCCGTGTTAGGAGATGTCGTGTTGATAGTGACAGGCTGTGACTATATGGACCCCCCATGTTAGGAGTAGTCGGCATGATCAGGGTGCTCCTCTCAGGTGGATCCCCCGATGTAGCCCCCCAGCGCCCTCCCTGCACCGTCACTACTTATGGGATTGTCCTTTTCTGATATAATGAAATAATTTGTGGTTCTTGGTAGCTCACAGAGGAGCGTCCCCGGCATGGAGGGGCCTCAGTTGTATGATGGATCCCCCATGATGGACGAGGATGAAGAGAACCTGCAGAGGGCGCTGGCTCTTAGTAGGCAGCAGATAGACATGGAGGACGAGGAGGCAGATCTCCGCAGAGCAATACAACTCAGTATGCAAGGTACTGTGCCGCCATGGCCGATGAGTGACGCAGGTCCATGCTCTTTCCCCTGTCCTGATAGTTTGTTACAATGTATCGGTGCAGGAGTCATCCAGGCTGTGACAGAGGATTGTCTATACTGGATACAACCCTGTCCCTCAACCCCTCCATGATACTACATACATGTATATTTACTTGCAGGAGGACCCAGAAATGAATACACAGAAACCTTAGCCCCCGGCGTGCCACAGACATCGGGGACCTCCCGACAAGAGGCACTGACACAGGAGGAACTGCGCCAAAGAAGACAGATGTTTTATGAGAGGTAAGAAATCACATTCATTGTATCCAACATTAAAGGGGTTATCTAGGATCATAAAAAGCATCAAACAGCTACAAAAAGCCCAAAGACAGCGCCACCCCTGTCCTCAGGTCCTGTGTGGTATTACACTTCTGCTCCATTCACTTCAATAACTCATTTCCAAAGTTAAAGAAGGTCACTGTTTCTGGAGGAAAGCGCCCATGTTTGTGTAAGCCCGGAGAACCCCTTTAAGGTGTATCACAGCGCTGAGAATCTGACATAATACATAATAGAAATTGCCACAAGCTGAGGCGTCAGTCACACAGGGATATTACAGGTGGGGTCGCTGCCTCACATAGACACATAGTGGGGGGAAAGCGGCCGATGGGCCGGGATCTGAGTGCTCTCCCAGGGATATGTCAGGTCCTGGTCTTTCCTGTTCGGTGTAAGGGGCCTGTCATGTATGTGATTTCTTCCAGCAAAGTATAATTCTCATTATTAATCTCTTCTAGACAACAGCAGATAAAACAGGAGCAGAGTCCTGAGGGGAACAGCACAGCGACAGACACCGTAAACACAGGTGAGCAGTGCCACCCCGTGTAATATCCACAAACATCAGGCTGTAACCTCTCCCTGCAGGATCCCCCAGGACTCACAGACAGGAAGCACAGACTGATATATGAATGGTACCATGTGCCTCCCTGACCTGAAAGCATCTAACAGTGTCAGCAGCCAGGAAGCAGCATCTGACAGATTCCCTTTGACGTTCCCATACGACTTCCTCACTGTGGTTCCATCATACTGGATGACATACCATCTGCCCGCTGCACAGTATACATCACTCCCCACATACACCTGTAGGCTGGGTTCACACTGCGTATATTTCAGTCAGTATTGTGGTCCTCATATAGCAACCAAAACCAGGAGTGGATTGAAAACACAGAAAGGCTCTGTCCACACAATGTTGAAATTGAGTGGATGGACGCCATTTAATGGCAAATATTTGCTGTTATTTTAAAACAATGGCTGTCATATCGAAATAATGGCAATAATTTACTGTTATATGGCGGCCATCCACTCAATTTCAACATTATGTGAACAGATCCTTTCTGTGTTTTTAATCCACTCCTGGTTTTGGTTGCAATATGAGGACCACAATATTGACTGAAATATACGTAGTGTGAACCCAGCCATATACCGTACACATATATGTCATACAGGATACCTGCTAATAGATATGTAAAATATAGGAGATACTGATACTATTATATACACAGACATGGACAGGAGCCATCCACAGCCAGAGACTATACATAACAACCTACCACTGCTGATCTCTAGTGATGGATAGGCTGTATTCTCAGTGATGTCACCGCTGATCTCTAGTGATGGATAGGCTGTATTCTCAGTGATGTCACTGATCTCTAGTGATGGATAGGCTGTATTCTCAGTGATGTCACCGCTGATCTCTAGTGCTGGATAGGCTGTATTCTCAGTGATGTCACCGCTGATCTCTAGTAATGGATAGGTTGTATTCTCAGTGATGTCACCACTGATCTCTAGTGATGGATAGGCTGTATTCTCAGTGATGTCACCGCTGATCTCTAGTGATGGATAGGCTGTATTCTCAGTGATGTCACCGCTGATCTCTAGTGATGGATAGGCTGTATTCTCAGTGATGTCACCGCTGATCTCTAGTGATGGATAGGCTGTATTCTCAGTGATGTCACTGATCTCTAGTGATGGATAGGCTGTATTCTCAGTGATGTCACTGATCTCTAGTGATGGATAGGCTGTATTCTCAGTGATGTTACTGCTTATCTCTAGTGATGGATAGGCTGTATTCTCAGTGATGTCACCGCTGATCTCTAGTGATGGATAGGCTGTATTCTCAGTGATGTCACCGCTGATCTCTAGTGATGGATAGGCTGTATTCTCAGTGATGTCACTGATCTCTAGTGATGGATAGGCTGTATTCTCAGTGATGTCACCGCTGATCTCTAGTGCTGGATAGGCTGTATTCTCAGTGATGTCACCGCTGATCTCTAGTAATGGATAGGTTGTATTCTCAGTGATGTCACCACTGATCTCTAGTGATGGATAGGCTGTATTCTCAGTGATGTCACCGCTGATCTCTAGTGATGGATAGGCTGTATTCTCAGTGATGTCACCGCTGATCTCTAGTGATGGATAGGCTGTATTCTCAGTGATGTCACCGCTGATCTCTAGTGATGGATAGGCTGTATTCTCAGTGATGTCACTGATCTCTAGTGATGGATAGGCTGTATTCTCAGTGATGTCACTGATCTCTAGTGATGGATAGGCTGTATTCTCAGTGATGTTACTGCTTATCTCTAGTGATGGATAGGCTGTATTCTCAGTGATGTCACCGCTGATCTCTAGTGATGGATAGGCTGTATTCTCAGTGATGTCACCGCTGATCTCTAGTGATGGATAGGCTGTATTCTCAGTGATGTCACTGATCTCTAGTGATGGATAGGCTGTATTCTCAGTGATGTCACCGCTGATCTCTAGTGATGGATAGGCTGTATTCTCAGTGATGTCACTGATCTCTAGTGATGGATAGGCTGTATTCTCAGTGATGTCACTGATCTCTAGTGATGGATAGGCTGTATTCTCAGTGATGTCACCGCTGATCTCTAGTGATGGATAGGCTGTATTCTCAGTGATGTCACTGATCTCTAGTGATGGATAGGCTGTATTCTCAGTGATGTCACCGCTGATCTCTAGTGATGGATAGGCTGTATTCTCAGTGATGTCGCTAGTCTTGATGACATTTTCTGCAGGTTACTCTATTCCATCTTGCTTGTGTTGATACTTGTTGATTCTTTCCTCCTGCAGGTTCAGGACTGAGTGAAGAGGACATGCTCAGAGCAGCCAAGAATATGTCTCTGGATACAGGAGGGACCAGGTCTGAGGATCAGGATAAATGACCCTGGGGCCGCGGACGTCGGCTGTAAACTGTCCTGTGTGAGCGGCGCCCCCTGTCATGCAGATTGCGAGGATGTACATATTGAATCTATTGTCTGGACGGGCGTCGGTTGGAGATATTTGATGCTTTTATGAATGTCTTTTTAAGCGTGTCCGTGTGTCCATTATTCTTCTGTATTCACTACCGGAGCAGCGCTCTGTTCTGCAGCCGCCGCCTCCTCCTGCTCAGATGCTGAGAGACTGATTGTCACATGACCAAAGCACCCCTGCTTCCCTCCATGGCGGCCATAGAGGTAGGGATTAGCCTCATCTGACACAGGGCAGGGTTCAGATTACCAGTAGATATCCTGGGCTGAGTCTGTCCCCCTGCCCTGGCTATAGGGGGTAGTGGTGCAGAAGGGCAGATCCTGATCCCCTTCCTCATCACAGCAGGGACACCCTGACCTCATTGCGCATTATTTAAGGGGTGTTGCTGGATTTTTGCATTTTTAGCACTTGTTTCCTCGCTCGCTGCTCTCTGTGCTCTTGCACTAGACTGATGCGGTAACGTCATGATCACGATGTCACAAGGAAGTCACGGTGCCGGCACTGTTTACTTCACACTTCATGGTGATTGGACAGCAGTGAGCAAAGGATAGGCTGCTATGCCCCTTTATACTTTAGAATTTTTTTCTTTCTTCTACAAACACCTCTACCCGAGTCTTTAGGTTATGTCTGGTATTGCAGATTTTTTCGGACCAATGCCCAATTCTACCCCCTCATGAATGGCGCCCACCGTTCAGAGAATAATCAACTGTCGTTCATAGGAAACATAGAAGAGGCTGAGCTGCAGTACCAGACCCGACCTGTGAACAGCAGCTCTCCTTTCCTTTTGCAATGCATTCTGCCGCAGGGGTTGGATCTGTTATTCATGTTATTGCGCATATCCCCATGTAATAGTTTTTTTTTTTATTGCTCCTCCATATCATCATGATGGCGACCCCGCCCGCCTATGGCCGCTGTGAGCGCGTGCTCCATGTGAGGGGCCCCTCCCTGGTTATGGTGCTGTACCCCCCCACACTCTCTGCTTGTAGATCCCCTGTGTGTTGTCTTACAGAGCACTCTACACCAATAATAAAGAGATCATTTTATCTTTTCACTACAATGTGATGGTGTCAGTGGGGTTGGAGGTGTTACATACAGCAGGGTCTCCATACATGATGGGAGTTGTAGTTCTGCAGCTCCTGGTTGGAGATCACTAGCGTATGGGTCTGTCATTGCTTAGACTCAATGGGAATTTAGGGGAATTACATCTATACTGGGACCCCCACTGATCGCTGGAATGATGGACCCCATAGCTGAAAGATGGGCTGTCCAGGCATGATGGGAGTTGTAGTTCTGCAGCAGTTGGAGGGTGGCATGTTCCCTATCCCTGTTGTAGCTGTAACCTGCACTGAGGCTTGTGGTGAAGATGCTGGACCGGACCTCCACCCCCACCCCAGTGATGTGATCCTCGCCTCCTGCACAGCAGGGGTGATGTGGTGATGTCACAGGGTGGAGGCGGAGCTGAGTTGTGACATCACACCCACCAAGATAAGAAGGAACAAGATTCAGTAAATAGTGGCTGCAGAAAACCCTGTCAGTGCACACTATGGAGCGAGGCGCTCCGGGCGCGGGCTGTGGGGAGTTCTGATTTGGGTGCGCCCGCATCAGAACTCTGCGACGCTAAAGATCATCTGGCCGATACTGCAGGAACAGCTGGGATGACCTTTTCTGAGACCGGCCATTCATATTATGATCCAGTATGCTGTATGTATATGTATGTAATGTGTGATCCTGTATGTATATGTAATGTATAACCCTGTATGTATATGTAATGTGTGATCCTGTATGTATATGTAATGTATAACCCTGTATGTATATGTAATGTATAACCCTGTATGTATATGTATGTAATGTGTGATCCTGTATGTATATATAATGTGTCATCCTGTATGTATATATAATGTGTCATCCTGTATGTATATGTAATGTATAACCCTGTATGTATATGTATGTAATGTATAACCCTGTATGTATATGTAATGTGTGATCCTGTATGTATATGTAATGTGTGATCCTGTATGTATATGTAATGTATAACCCTGTATGTATATGTAATGTGTGATCCTGTATGTATATATAATGTGTGATCCTGTATGTATATGTAATGTATAACCCTGTATGTATATGTATATGTAATGTATAACCCTGTATGTATATGTAATGTGTGATCCTGTATGTATATGTAATGTATAACCCTGTATGTATATGTAATGTATAACCCTGTATGTATATGTATGTAATGTGTCATCCTGTATGTATATATAATGTGTCATCCTGTATGTATATGTAATGTATAACCCTGTATGTATATGTAATGTGTGATCCTGTATGTATATGTAATGTGTAATTCTGTATGTATATGTAATGTGTGATCCTGTATGTATATGTAATGTATAACCCTGTATGTATATGTAATGTATAACCCTGTATGTATATGTATGTAATGTGTGATCCTGTATGTATATATAATGTGTCATCCTGTATGTATATATAATGTGTCATCCTGTATGTATATGTAATGTATAACCCTGTATGTATATGTATGTAATGTATAACCCTGTATGTATATGTAATGTGTGATCCTGTATGTATATGTAATGTGTGATCCTGTATGTATATGTAATGTATAACCCTGTATGTATATGTAATGTGTGATCCTGTATGTATATATAATGTGTGATCCTGTATGTATATGTAATGTATAACCCTGTATGTATATGTATATGTAATGTATAACCCTGTATGTATATGTAATGTGTGATCCTGTATGTATATGTAATGTATAACCCTGTATGTATATGTAATGTATAACCCTGTATGTATATGTATGTAATGTGTCATCCTGTATGTATATATAATGTGTCATCCTGTATGTATATGTAATGTATAACCCTGTATGTATATGTAATGTGTGATCCTGTATGTATATGTAATGTGTGATCCTGTATGTATATGTAATGTGTGATCCTGTATGTATATGTAATGTGTGATCCTGTATGTATATGTAATGTGTGATCCTGTATGTATATGTAATGTGTGATCCTGTATGTATATGTAATGTGTGATCCTGTATGTATATGTAATGTGTGATCCTGTATGTATATGTAATGTGTGATCCTGTATGTATATGTAATGTATAACCCTGTATGTATATGTATGTAATGTATAACCCTGTATGTATATGTAATGTGTGATCCTGTATGTATATGTAATGTGTGATCCTGTATGTATATGTAATGTATAACCCTGTATGTATATGTAATGTGTGATCCTGTATGTATATGTAATGTATAACCCTGTATGTATATGTAATGTATAACCCTGTATGTATATGTAATGTGTGATCCTGTATGTATATGTAATGTATAACCCTGTATGTAATGTATAACCCTGTATGTAATGTATAACCCTGTATGTAATGTATAACCCTGTATGTATATGTAATGTGTGATCCTGTATGTATATGTAATGTATAACCCTGTATGTATATGTAATGTATAACCCTGTATGTATATGTATGTAGTGTATAACCCTGTATGTATATGTAATGTGTGATCCTGTATGTATATGTAATGTGTGATCCTGTATGTATATGTAATGTATAACCCTGTATGTATATGTAATGTGTGATCCTGTATGTATATGTAATGTATAACCCTGTATGTATATGTAATGTATAACCCTGTATGTATATGTAATGTGTGATCCTGTATGTATATGTAATGTATAACCCTGTATGTAATGTATAACCCTGTATGTATATGTAATGTGTGATCCTGTATGTATATGTAATGTATAACCCTGTATGTATATGTAATGTATAACCCTGTATGTATATGTATGTAGTGTATAACCCTGTATGTATATGTAATGTGTGATCCTGTATGTATATGTAATGTATGATCTTGTATGTATATGAAATGTGTGATCCTGTATGTATATGTAATGTATAACCCTGTATGTATATGTAATGTGTGATCCTGTATGTATATGTAATGTATAACCCTGTATGTATATGTAATGTATAACCCTGTATGTATATGTATGTAGTGTATAACCCTGTATGTATATGTAATGTGTGATCCTGTATGTATATGTAATGTATGATCTTGTATGTATATGAAATGTATAACCCTGTATGTATATGTAATGTGTGATCCTGTATGTATATGTAATGTATGACCCTGTATGTATATGTAATGTATAACCCTGTATGTATATGTAATGTATAACCCTGTGTGTATATGTAATGTGTGATCCTGTATGTATATGTAATGTGTGATCCTGTATGTATATGTAATGTGTGATCCTGTATGTATATGTAATGTATGATCCTGTATGTATATGTAATGTATAACCCTGTATGTATATGTAATGTATGATCCTGTATGTATATGTAATGTATAACCCTGTATGTATATGTAATGTGTGATCCTGTATGTATATGTAATGTATGATCCTGTATGTATATGTAATGTATAACCCTGTATGTATATGTAATGTGCGATCCTGTATGTATATGTAATGTATAACCCTGTATGTATATGTATATGTAATGTATAACCCTGTATGTATATGTAATGTGTGATCCTGTATGTATATGTATATGTAATGTATAACCCTGTATGTATATGTAATGTGTGATCCTGTATGTATATGTAATGTATAACCCTGTAACCCTGTATGTATATGTAATGTGTGATCCTGTATGTATATATAATGTGTGATCCTGTATGTATATGTAATGTATAACCCTGTATGTATATGTATATGTAATGTATAACCCTGTATGTATATGTAATGTGTGATCCTGTATGTATATGTAATGTATAACCCTGTATGTATATGTAATGTGTGATCCTGTATGTATATGTAATGTATGATCCTGTATGTATATGTAATGTGTGATCCTGTATGTATATGTAATGTGTGATCCTGTATGTATATGTAATGTGTGATCCTGTATGTATATGTAATGTGTGATCCTGTATGTATATGTAATGTATAACCCTGTATGTATATGTAATGTATAACCCTGTATGTATATGTAATGTGTGATCCTGTATGTATATGTAATGTATAACCCTGTATGTATATGTAATGTGTGATCCTGTATGTATATGTAATGTGTGATCCTGTATGTATATGTAATGTATAACCCTGTATGTATATGTAATGTATAACCCTGTATGTATATGTAATGTATGATCCTGTATGTATATGTAATGTATAACCCTGTATGTATATGTAATGTGTGATCCTGTATGTATATGTAATGTATGATCCTGTATGTATATGTAATGTATAACCCTGTATGTATATGTAATGTGTGATCCTGTATGTATATGTAATGTGTGATCCTGTATGTATATGTAATATATGATCCTGTATGTATATGTATGTAGTGTATAACCCTGTATGTATATGTAATGTGTGATCCTGTATGTATATGTAATGTATGATCCTGTATGTATATGTAATGTATGATCCTGTATGTATATGTAATGTATAACCCTGTATGTATATGTAATGTATAACCCTGTATGTATATGTAATGTGTGATCCTCTATGTATATGTAATGTATAACCCTGTATGTATATGTAATGTATAACCCTTTATGTATATGTAATGTAAGATCCTGTATGTATATGTAATGTGTGATCCTGTATGTATATGTAATGTATAACCCTGTATGTATATGTAATGTGTGATCCTGTATGTATATGTAATGTATAACCCTGTATGTATATGTAATGTGTGATCCTGTATGTATATGTAATGTGTGATCCTGTATGTATATGTAATGTATAACCCTGTATGTATATGTAATGTGTGATCCTGTATGTATATGTAATGTGTGATCCTGTATGTATATGTAATGTGTGATCCTGTATGTTGTATCTAATGGTGTGTTTACACAGGCATATTTATCTGACAGATTTTAAAAGCCAAAGGCAGAAACAAACTATAAACACGGAACGGGTCATAAAGGAAAGGCTGAGATTTTTCTTCTTTTCAAATCCATTCCTGGCTTTGGCTTCCAAAATCTGTCAAGTAAATCTCTGTGTAAACGCAGCATAAGCCTCCGCTAATGGTAGATGCTAGAATGTATCCTCTCTTTTGAGGTGTGATGTCACTAGGAGGGGCGGGGCCTCGACCGGAAGTAGGAAGCAGTGAGCTGCTGCACCATTCACTGTGCAGAAACAGAGGGAAGGAAGCTGCAATGTCCATAGTAACATGGACGAGGCTGAAGTTGGTTTCTTATTCGGCAGTTTCTTATTCAGATGATTTTTCCTGTTTTAGCTATTATTCTTACAGAAAATGTATAATATTCATACCCTACCGTAAGTGAGGGGCCCTGAGAGGACTGGTGATAAAAATGGCAAAAAAGACCCCACGGTTGGCATAAAAATGGGCATGAAAGTAAAACCACAAAATTATTATTTAAAAATAAAATTGACTTTGGGCCACTGATCTCACACTGATAATACACAGAGAGGGACGCCCCGCATCACATCCAAGAGAGTCCAGCCTGGCCCAAAGTGGTTCTGGGTATAAAAACTGGCATCAAAGTGGGCACAGAGCCATTTTTCATGATTTGAATAAGTAACAGCTATTTTCAAAGGGTTAAATGAGTTTGGGCCACTGATCTCACACTACATACACACAAATAGGCATGCCCCGCATCACATCCAAGAGAGTCCAGCCTGGCCCAAAGTGGTTCTGGGTGTAAAAACTGGCATCAAAGTGGGCAGATGGGCATTTTTGTCCTATTTTGAATAAGTAACAGGTGTTTTCAAAGGGTTAAATGAGTTTGGGCCACTGATCTCACACTGATAATACACAGAGAGGGATGCCCCGCATCACATCCAAGAGAGTCCAGCCTGGCCCAAAGTGGTTCTGGGTATAAAAACTGGCATCAAAGTGGGCACATAGGCATTTTTCCTAATGAATAAGTAACAGCTGTTTTCAAAGGGTTAAATAAGTTTGGGCCACTGATCTCACACTACGTACACACAGATAGGGATGCCCCGCATTACATTCAACTGATCTGGGCCACTGATCTCACACTGATATTACACAGAGAGGGATGCCCCGCATCACACTGATAATACACAGAGAGGGATGCCCCGCATCACACTGATAATACACAGAGAGGGATGCCCCGCATCACACTGATAATACACAGAGAGGGATCCCCCGCATCACACTGATATTACACAGAGAGGGATGCCCCCATCACACTGATAATACACAGAGAGGGATGCCCCGTATCACACTGATAATACACAGAGAGGGATGCCCTGTGGGTCCTTACCAGACTTTGGAGCAAATGCCAAACTTTACTGAAACGGTAATGAGGATTAAGGTAAAACACAAACCTTTATCCATGGTGTTTTTGGTGCAATAAGGAGCTATCAGCAGTTTAGATTAATCTAACTGGCGGACAGTTCCCCTTTAATAATGGTCATTATTTGCCCTTATTTTTACTTTGTTTAAACATAGCCTAAAGGGTTATCCTGGAAAAATTGAAAAAAAAAAGAACCAAAATTAACCCTTAACTAAAGAACTTATATATTCCTTGTTGGCTTTACTCGGAGATTGCTGGTCCAGTCACATGATGCAACCTTTCTTACAGTGATGTCCTACTTCCTTCCATCTTCTTGGGTATGGTGACGTCAGCACTTGGGGGCAAAGCCATCTCTCGTACCCAGAACGGCCTTCCTACACGTGCGCAGTGCGATCATTAGTATTGCAGCATGCATCTGCTAATCCCACTGGGTACAGGGACATCAATGCTCCCGTAATCAGGTTCTGCTGGCTACAAGGGCGGTCTTACTGGCTACAAAGGGGTCCTATATGGCTACAAGGGGACCCTGACATTGCAGGCAACACATAGGACAAATATATTTCAATGGCCCTGTTCACACATCTGTACAAGTGTTCAGGTCCACGTCCCACGCTACAAAAAAATAAAGGATAGATTATAGTGCGGACTTGCATTTGCGGCACGAATCATTGTCTTCTACATAGTGCTCCGTAAACTGCGTAGCACTGTTACTGCACATTCATAGTGCGGTCCACCATTACAGGTCCGTATTCACTGGCTGAACTATGGATGTGTGAATGAGGCCTAACATAGCCTAAAGCAGACCTGTCTGCAGAAAACATTGCTGCAGGTATTGTTATTATAGAAATGTATTCAGGGTTAGCCGAGAAATGTTTAATAAGAAGAGATGGGACGGCTAATTCTGGGATCCTGTTATGCTGACAAATGCCTCCTGAGTACTTTAGCTCTGTTTGCTTAAAGGGGTAGTGCGGCGCTAAACATTTATTCACAAAATACCCAGAACCACTTTGGGCCAGGCTGGACTCTCTTGGATGTGATGCGGGGCATGCCTATCTGTGTGTACGTAGTGTGAGATCAGTGGCCCAAACTCATTTAACCCTTTGAAAACAGCTGTTACTTATTCAAATTAGGAAAAAATGCTGTCTGCCCACTTTGATGCCAGTTTTTATACCCAGAACCACTTTGGGCCAGGCTGGACTGTCCTGGATGTGATGCGGGGTCCCCCCTCTCTGTGTATTATCAGTGTGAGATCAGTGGCCCAAAGTCAATTTTATTTTTAAATAATAATTTTGTGGTTTTACTTTCATGCCTATTTTTATGCCAACCGTGGGGTCTTTTTTGCCATTTTTATCACCAATCCTCTCAGGGCCCCTCACTTACGGTAGGGTATGAATATTATACATTTTCTGTAAGAATAATAGCTAAAACCGGAAAAAGAAAAATCCTCTGAATAAGAAACTGCCGAATAAGAAACCAACTTCAGCCTCGTGTAACATGGAGGGGTATACAGGGGGAGAGGACTGGTGTGTGTGGTCTGTATACAGGGGAGAGGACTGGTGTGTGTGTGTGGTCTGTATACAGGGGAGAGGACTGGTGTGTGGGGTCTGTATACAGGGGAGAGGGCTGGTGTGTGTGGGGTCTGTATACAGGGGGAGAGGACTGGTGTGTGTGTGTGTGTGGGGTCTGTATACAGGGGAGAGGGCTGGTGTGTGTGGGGTCTGTATACAGGGGGAGAGGACTGGTGTGTGGGGTCTGTATACAGGGGAGAGGACTGGTGTGTGGGGTCTGTATACAGGGGGAGAGGACTGGTGTGTGGGGTCTGTATACAGGGGGAGAGGACTGGTGTATGGGGTCTGTATACAGGGGGAGAGGACTGGTGTGTGGGGTCTGTATACAGGGGGAGAGGACTGGTGTGTGGGGTCTGTATACAGGGGGAGAGGACTGGTGTGTGGGGTCTGTATACAGGGGGAGAGGACTGGTGTGTGGGGTCTGCATACAGGGGGAGAGGACTGGTGTGTGGGGTCTGTATACAGGGGGAGAGGACTGGTGTGTGGGGTCTGTATACAGGGGGAGAGGACTGGTGTGTGGTCTGTATACAGGGGAGAGGGCTGGTGTGGGGGGGGTCTGTATACAGGGGGAGAGGACTGGTGTGTGGGGTCTGTATACAGGGGGAGAGGACTGGTGTGTGGGGTCTGTATACAGGGGGAGAGGACTGGTGTGTGGGGTCTGTATACAGGGGGAGAGGACTGGTGTGTGTGGGGTCTGTATACAGGGGAGAGGACTGGTGTGTGTGTGTGGTCTGTATACAGGGGAGAGGACTGGTGTGTGGGGTCTGTATACAGGGGAGAGGGCTGGTGTGTGTGGGGTCTGTATACAGGGGGAGAGGACTGGTGTATGGGGTCTGTATACAGGGGGAGAGGACTGGTGTGTGGGGTCTGTATACAGGGGGAGAGGACTGGTGTGTGGGGTCTGTATACAGGGGGAGAGGACTGGTGTGTGGGGTCTGTATACAGGGGGAGAGGACTGGTGTGTGGTCTGTATACAGGGGGAGAGGACTGGTGTGTGGTCTGTATACAGGGGGAGAGGACTGGTGTGTGGTCTGTATACAGGGGAGAGGGCTGGTGTGTGGGGGGTCTGTATACAGGGGGAGAGGACTGGTGTGTGGGGTCTGTATACAGGGGGAGAGGACTGGTGTGTGGGGTCTGTATACAGGGGGAGAGGACTGGTGTGTGGGGTCTGTATACAGGGGAGAGGACTGGTGTGTGTGTGGGGTCTGTATACAGGGGGAGAGGACTGGTGTGTGGGGTCTGTATACAGGGGAGAGGACTGGTGTGTGTGTGTGGTCTGTATACAGGGGAGAGGACTGGTGTGTGTGTGTGGTCTGTATACAGTGGAGAGGACTGGTGTGTGTGGTCTGTATACAGGGGAGAGGACTGGTGTGTGGGGTCTGTATACAGGGGAGAGGGCTGGTGTGTGTGGGGTCTGTATACAGGGGGAGAGGACTGGTGTATGGGGTCTGTATACAGGGGGAGAGGACTGGTGTGTGGGGTCTGTATACAGGGGGAGAGGACTGGTGTGTGGGGTCTGTATACAGGGGGAGAGGACTGGTGTGTGGTCTGTATACAGGGGAGAGGACTGGTGTGTGTGTGGGGTCTGTATACAGGGGGAGAGGACTGGTGTGTGGGGTCTGTATACAGGGGAGAGGACTGGTGTGTGTGGTCTGTATACAGGAGGAGAGGACTGGTGTGTGTGTGGGGTCTGTATACAGGGGAGATGACTGGTGTGTGGGGTCTGTATACAGGGGGAGAGGACTGGTGTGTGGGGTCTGTATACAGGGGGAGAGGACTGGTGTGTGGGGTCTGTATACAGGGGGAGAGGACTGGTGTGTTGGGTCTGTATACAGGGGGAGAGGACTGGTGTGTGGTCTGTATACAGGGGGAGAGGACTGGTGTGTGTGGGGGGGTCTGTTTACAGGGGGAGAGGACTGGTGTGTGTGGGGTCTGTATACAGGGGGAGAGGACTGGTGTGTGTGTGGTCTGTATACAGGGGGAGAGGACTGGTGTGTGCGGGGTCTGTATACAGGGGGAGAGGACTGGTGTGTGTGGGGTCTGTATACAGGGGGGAGAGGACTGGTGTGTGTGGGGTCTGTATTACAGGGGGGGAGGACTGGTGTGTGGTGTCTATACAGGGGGAGAAGACTGGTGTGTGTGTGGGGTCTGTATACAGGGGGAGAGGACTGGTGTGTGTGGGGGGGGGTCTGTTTACAGTCGAGAGGACTGGTATGTGGGGGTCTGTATACAGGAGGAAAGGACTAGTGTGTGGGGTCTGTATACAGGGGGAGAGGACCCCTGTACACACCCCACACTGGTCCCCTCTCCCCCAGTATACAGACTCCACACACCAGTCCTCTCCCCCAGTATACAGACTCCACACACTAGTCCTCTCCCCCTGTATACAGACCCCATACACCAGTCCTCTCCCCCTGTATACAGACCCCACACACACACCAGTCTTCTCCCCCTGTATACAGACCCCACACACCAGTCCTCTCCCCCTGTATACAGACCCCACACACACCAGTCCTCTCCCATGTATACAGACCCCCCACACCAGTCCTCTCCCCCTGTATACAGACCCCACACACCAGTCCTCTCCCCCTGTATACAGACCCCACACACACCAGTCCTCTCCCCTGTATACAGACCCCACACACCAGTCCTCTCTCCCTGTATACAGACCCCCCACACACCAGTCCTCTCCCCTGTATACAGACCCCACACACCAGTCCTTTCCCACTGTATACAGACCCCCCCACACACACACACCAGTCCTCTCCCCCTGTATACAGACCCCCCCACACACACCAGTCCTCTCCCCTGTATACAGACCCCCCCACACACACACCAGTCCTCTCCCCTTGCATACAGACCCCCCACACACACCAGTCCTCTCCCCCTGTATACAGACCCCACACACCAGTCCTCCCCCCTGTATACAGACCCCACACACCAGTCCTCTCCCCCTGTATACAGACCCCCACACACCAGTCCTCTCCCCTGTATACAGACCCCCCCCACACACCAGTCCTATCCCCTGTATACAGACCCCCCCCCACACCAGTCCTCTCCCCTTGTGTATAGACCCCGCACACCAGTCCTCTCCCCCTGTATACAGACCCCCCACACACCAGTCCTCTCCCCTGTATACAGACCCCACACACCAGTCCTCTCCCCTGTATACAGACCCCACACACCAGTCCTCTCCCCCTGTATACAGACCCCACACACCAGTCCTCTCCCCCTGTATACAGACCCCACACACCAGTCCTCTCCCCCTATATACAGACCCCACACACCAGTCCACTCCCCCTGTATACAGACCCCACACACCAGTCCTCTCCCCTGTATACAGACCCCACACACCAGTCCTCTCCCCTGTATACAGACCCCACACACACCAGTCCTCTCCCCGTATACAGACCCCACACACCAGTCCTCTCCCCCTGTATACAGACCCCACACACCAGTCCTCTCCCACTGTATACAGACCCCACACACACCAGTCTTCTCCCCCTGTATACAGACTCCACACACCAGTCCTCTCCCCCTATATACAGACCCCGCACACCAGTCCTCTCCCCCTGTATACAGACCCCACACACTCCAGTCCTCTCCCCCTATATACAGACCCCACACACCAGTCCTCTGCCCCTGTATACAGACCCCACACACCAGTCCTCTGCCCCTGTATACAGACCCCACACACCAGTCCTCTACCCTGTATACAGACCCCACACACCAGTCCTTTCCCCCTGTATACAGACCCCACACACCAGTCCTGTTCCTTGTACAGACAATGGTGTATTACACCAAAGGATTCCTGGCCGTTTCGTCTGATAACCATTTGGTGTAATAATCCATGTTATCAGCTGATTGTGGTCTTCAAACTGGTCGAGTAATCCAGATCACGATAGTGCTGCTGTCTACAATGGGCAGCTTGAACAATCTAAGGATTTTTTGTGCTGCCCCTCCCGCAGCTGCCCGCAGTTCCCCCTGTCACTGTCTGTGTGTGTAATAACACAGAAAATGTGCAGGGAACAAAGGGGAAGCGAGCACTGACCTAAAACATCGCCGCTCGCTTTCACCTCTTAATCATGCTGTGTAATATGACCCGCTCAGAAAGAGAGGATACATACTAGACTGTATACCCTGCAGTGAGAAAAGAGAACATTCTAGACCAGAGATGTCAGACTCAGACCCTCCAGCAGTTGCAGAACTACAATTCCCACCATGTTTGGACAGGTAAGGCATGAAGGAAAATGTAGTTTGTAACAGCCGAGGGATGAAGTCTGACACCTGGTGGAGATGCCCTCTCAGAGGAGAGGATACACTTCAGACATTTCAGTAATAAACATTCTAGAATGTATGCCCCCTCAGAGGAGAGGATACTCGATGGACTTTACATTACTAGGCTATGTTCACACATAAAACACAGCACTCGGTTTTGGTTGAAGAAAGAATGACCGAAATACTATGTGTGAACATAGCCCTAAACATGCTAGGACGTATACCCTGCAGTGAGAAACTCAGAGGAGAGGATACATTCTAGACACTTCAGTACTGAACATGCCAGAATGTATCCTCTCCTCTGAGTCACTATAGGGGATTTATTCTAGCATGTTGAGTACTAAGAGGGTATATATTCTAGACATTTCAGTACTGGAGATGCTAGGATGTAAACCCTACAGTGAGAGACTCAGAGGAGAGGATACACCGCTAATACGCTGCACGACTCTCCTGCGTTTTCTTGCCCGGGTCACGTGCCCTCACTCTAGCCTCGCCCCCTCGGCTGGAGGACTCCAGGTGTCCCGGCATGCCCCGCGCTATGTACACGTCGCTCTGGTATTACCATAGAGCGCTGTCTGTCATGGCCGCCGTCGAGTTGGCGGAGCCCGGGCCGGTTGTCTAGGCTGTGAGCGGGAGGTGGTTCGGTGACCTGCCGGGGATAGAGCACCGAGGCCCCGCTCCTCCTCTCCCGCCGGTTCTCCGTTCTCCCCGGTGTGAGGTTCCGGTACAGCCGCAGATTTCCCAGGATCTCATCCCCCGCCCGCCCACAGCCATGGCGTCCTGGTTCGGGGGCATCGGCTCCGGCCTCGGGCAGTCCCTGGGACAGGTGGGGGGCAGCCTGTCCTCCCTGACCGGACAGATCTCCAGCTTCACCAAAGACATGTTACTGGAGGGGGCGGAAGAGCTGCCAGGTGAGAGGGGGAGGGATAGACCGGCCATAGTGACGTCATATACCGGACATAGTGACGTCACATCCCACTATAGACCGGCCATAGTGACGTCACATCTCCCCATATACCTGTCATAGTGACGTCTTATCCCCCCCCATATACCTGCCATAGTAACGTCACATCCCCCCCCCCCCCGCCATATACCGGCCATAGTGATGTCACATCCCCCCTCATATACCTGTCATAGTGACGTCTTATCCCCCCCCATATACCTGCCATAGTAACGTCACATCCCCCCCCCCCGCCATATACCGGCCATAGTGACGTCACATCCCCCCATATACCTGTCATAGTGATGTCACATCCCCCCTCATATACCTGTCATAGTGACGTCACATCTCCCCCCCCCCATATACCGGCCATAGTGACGTCACATCCCCCCATATACCGGCCATAGTGACGTCACATCCCCCCCCATATACCTGCCATAGTGACGTCACATCCCCCCCCATATACCTGCCATAGTGACGTCACATCCCCCCCCATATACCGGCCATAGTGACGTCACATCCCCCCATATACCGGCCATAGTGACGTCACATCCCCCCCCATATACCGGCCATAGTGACGTCACATCCCCCCCCATATACCGGCCATAGTGACGTCACATCCCCCCCCATATACCGGCCATAGTGACATCACATCCCCCCCATATACCTGTCATAGTGATGTCACATCCCCCCATATACCTGTCATAGTGATGTCACATCCCCCCCATATACCTGTCATAGTGACGTCACATCCCCCCCCCATATACCTGCCATAGTGACGTCACATCCCCCCCCATATACCTGTCATAGTGATGTCACATCCCCCCCATATACCTGTCATAGTGATGTCACATCCCCCCCATATACCTGTCATAGTGACGTCACATCCCCCCCCCCATATACCTGTCATAGTGATGTCACATCCCCCCCCATATACCTGTCATAGTGATGTCACATCCCCCCCATATACCTGTCATAGTGACGTCACATCCCCCCCCCCCATATACCTGTCATAGTGATGTCACATCCCCCCATATACCTGCCATAGTGACGTCACATCCCCCCCATATACCGGCCATAGTGACATCACATTCCCCCCATATACCTGCCATAGTGACGTCACATCCCCCCATATACCTGTCATAGTGACATCACATTCCCCCCCATATACCTGTCATAGTGACGTCACATCCCCCCATATACCTGTCATAGTGACGTCACCCCCCACCCCATATACCTGTCATAGTGACGTCACATCCCCCCCATATACCTGTCATAGTGATGTCACATCCCCCCATATACCTGCCATAGTGACGTCACATCCCCCCATATACCTGCCATAGTGACGTCACATCCCCCCATATACTGTCTAGTGACGTCACATACCCCCCCATATCTGTCATATTGACGCCACATCCCCCCCCCGTATACCTGTCATAGTGACGTCACATCCCCCCATATACTGTCTAGTGACGTCACATACCCCCCCCCCCCCATATATCTGTCATAGTGACGCCACATCCTCCCCCCCCCATATACCTGTCATAGTGACGTCACATTCCCCCTCCATATACCTGTCAGGGACGTCTCATACCCCCCCATATACGTGTCATAGTGACGTCACATCCCCCCATATACCTGTCATAGTGACGTCACCCCCCACCCCATATACCTGTCATAGTGACGTCACATATCCCACCCATATACCTGTCATAGTGACGTCACATCTCCCACCCATATACCTGTCATAGTGACGTCACCCCCCACCCCATATACCTGTCATAGTGACGTCACATCCGCCGCCCCCCCCCCCCCCCCCCCCCCATATACCAGCCATAGCTCTGGAGTATAATACAGCATCAGTACAGGATCTGTAATGTAATGTAATATATGTACACAGTGACCCCACTAGCAGAATAGTGAGTGCAGCTCTGGAGTATAATACAGGATGTAACTCAGGATCAGTAATGTAATGTATGTACACAGTGACCCCACCAGCAGAATAGTGAGTGCTGCTCTGCAGTATAATACAGGATTTAACTAAGGATCAGTAATGTAATGTATGTACACAGTGACCCCAACAGCAGAATAGTGAGTGCAGCTCTGGAGAATAATACATGATGTAAATTAGGATCAGTAATGTCTGTACACAGTGACCCCACCAGCAGAATAGTGACTGCAGCTCTGGAGTATAATACAGGATGTAACTCAGGATCAGTAATGTAATGTATGAGTTACTGATGGTCCTTTGCTCTGTTGTAGAGGGGAGTCCTCAGCCTCACGTGTCCCGGGATGTGGAGAGTATTCAGGCGTTGCTCCGGTCTGAGGTGAGCGCCCCTTCGGGTTCTTCGTTCTGATAATTTTGTGGATTTTATTAAGTGTTTTATAACGTTTTCTCTTTTCCGTTTTGCAGAATGAGAGGCTAAAGAAGTTTTGCTCGGAGCTGGAGGATAAGCTGGAGGCGTCTGAGCTCCAAGTGAAGCAGCAGTCTGTGGATTACAGGAACCGACTGCAGCAGAAGGAGGTGCGGAGCCCTGTGTGACGCTGTGCCAGATTATAGAGCCTCCCGCCTAGAGTCAGGATTATAGACATGATCTCATCCTATAGGAGCGGCCGGCCGTGTACATTTACAGCAGTCTGTATTCTGTATGAAGCGTAGGAGACACAGGAGGCCATAGTAATCCTGCCCTGAGCTGCCTGATGCGGTGAGACAAGTAACGCTCTGTGTCGCTTGTATTCAGGTAGAAGTCAGTCATCTAAAGGCCAAGCTGAACTCTCTCCAGGATGAGATGCAGAAATCCCAGGCCTCGGCTCAGCTGGCCAGCATGTCTCTTCAAGCAGCCGACTCCTCCGCCTTCATGTCCAGCATCCAGCCGCCACCTTCCAGCTTCCATGGGGATGATATGGACTTCGGGGACATGATCTGGTCCCAGCAAGAAATCAACACGTTGTCCAGTGAGGTGTCCAGGCTGAAGGCGGAGGTGTCACACTGGAAGCACATAGCACAGGTAGGGCCCTGAATGGAAGGCCACCCCACACCTGTCCGCAGGTTATGTGTCGTGGGGCTTTGATGCAGGGGGTACCCCATAACCCATTTATTCAGTGATGGGGAACCTTCAGCTCTCCAGCTGTTGCCAAACTACAATACCCATCATGCAACAGCTGGAGGGCCGACAATTCTTCGTTCCTGCGTTGGATGGAGAAGAAAAAGTGGCGTTTCCCACTTAGGGACACTCTCAGTGTCCATGCATTGTTATAGGCCCAGTTGTGTAATGCTTCATGTCTCTTGTGGGTGGCGCTGCAGAGTAGTTAACCACTTGCTGCCAGGTTACCCTGATGACAACTCATTCTGCTCACGGTGACACTTCACCACTTAGGATTGTACTCTAAGAACTTTACGTCCTTGTCTTCTGTTATTACAGTCAACCACTAACTTTTTTTTATCTTCTTTTCAGTCTTCAAAACTTAAAGGGACCCAAAGTGCGGACACAAGTGAGATCTGCGCGCTGCAGAATACCATCAAGGTACCGTCGCTCATCACTGGTGGATGCATTGTAGCACTGTCAGTCTGGCACCCCCATAGCACATAGAGACCATGCAGTGTGGTGTCATGGCCGCTGGGACCCTGCATACATTGGTGCTTTTGGTATATTAATCCTGCGCTCTGTTCCCGGTGACTATTTCACTGTACTACAAGGCTTTTATGCTCTGGCGACCCATTGCCTTTATTTCCATTCTCTTTGGAGCGGGTGCGGGCAAGTGTCTGTGGTAATATAGAAAGGATGGAAGATTTTACTACTGGCGTGGGTGGTGGATGGGAGGTGGGGGGTATTGCTTCTGGGAATCCTAGTGGTTGTGTTGTTCTCACTATTGGAGGCAGATCCTAGATGACATGTAATGCTCGAGCCTTCCCTACAGCCTGGTTTCATATGTCCAGGGCCTCATGATAAGACTGTTCCTCTTTCCTGTCCTGACTGCAGGATCTGAAGCAGAAGTTGAGCCAAGAGATTGATGAGCATCAGCATGAGCTGTCTGTGCTACAAGACGCCCATCGGCAGAAGCTGGCCGAGATCACCAGGAGACACCGAGAGGAGCTGGGAGAATACGAGGAGCGGATCGAGGAGCTGGAGGAGCAGCTCAACACAGGTGAAAGGGATTCTTCCATAATGAAAGCTTACTGGGGCGCTTGGCAATCACATGAGCTGGGGTGCAGGGGCAGCAGGCAGGCAATGCTGTAGATACCAGAGTACTTTATTCATCTATATGTGAGGTAAATGTTTGACCACCACTCAATTTATACGGGACCCCCATTCTTGTGATCACTGGGGGTCCCAGCAGTCGATTACCAATCATTTATCTTGTAAACAAGGATCTAAGTTTTGATCATGGGGCAGCTGCTTTAGGGGGTTATCCAGCGCTACAAGAACATGGCCACTTACTTCCAGAGACAGCACCGCTCTTGTCTTCAGTCTGGGTGCAGTTTGCAATTAAGCTCCATTTACTTCAATGAAACTGAGTTACAAAACCATCACCCAAACTGGAGACTGGAGAGCGGTGCTATCTCTGGAAGAAAGCGTCCATGTTTTTATAGCGCTGGAGAACCCCTTTAAAGATGACCCCTAATACAGAACTTCTATCCTTATGGCTGTATATGCACTGGTTATACTAGAGCAATAGGTTTGTAAGGACGTTGGGCACCCACAGTCCTGCCAGTCCGTCAGCAGGATGCAGGGTGCCATTACAGCAGGTGGTCTTGTGTCTGCAGCTCATGGGGATTTCCTTGCATAAATCTATTACAGATTAAGCTAAATGACAGCCAGAGTAAGAGCCTCAGGTTCACTGCCTTCTCCGGGAGTCATCTGCATCTTCACCCTTTTTGTATTTCGCTGGTGTTTAGGGGCAGCAGAAGGAACCTCTGACAACTCCAAAGTGTTTGAGCTACAGAAAACCATCCTGTCCTTGGAGGCCGATAACACTGAATGTGCCCAGAGGATCGAGGAGCTGGAGCATAGAGTGAGCCAGCTGGGTTCCCTTCTATCATCCCTGGAGGAGGAGAAGAGAGTCCTGTGTACAGAGAAGGAGCTGGCTGTAAATGAGCGGGACACCTTGTCTCGAGATTATGAGAAGCTCATGTCTGAGTTCACACCGCTGCAGAAATCTGACGCGGCAGGTGGGGCGGGAGATGTCGTCAATCTGAAGCACGAGGTTCTGCGGTTACAGCAAGCTCTGTTAGGTAAGAGGTAGAGATGAGCGAGCTGGGTTTGGGTTCAAGTCAATCCGAACCCGAGCGTTCAGCATCTGATTAGCAGTGGCTGCTGAAGTTGGATAAAGCCCTAAGGCTATGTGGGAATCATGGATATAGTCATTGGCTGTATCCATGTTTTCCAGACAACTTTAGAGCTTTATCCAAGTTCAGAAGCCACCGCTAATCAAATACCGAACGTTCGGGTTCGGATCGACTCGAACCAGAACCTGGTTTGCTCATTTCTAGTAAGAGTGGATGATATTACTAACTCTGTAGGGTGCTTGGCTGCTATTGAGTTCTGTCTTGGCTACTTTATTTGGACACAGCCATGATCAGTGACTGCAGCTCAGCTGGGCTTTTTCTTAAAGGGGTACTCGGGCAATTTTTTTTTTTTTTTGTCCTTCAAATCAGCCGGTTTCAGAAAGTTATATAGATTTGTAATTTACTTCTATTTAAAAAATCTCCAGTCTTCGGTGCTTATCAGCTGCTGTATGTCCTGCAAGAAGTGGTGTATTCTCTCCAGTTTTACACAGTGCTCTCGGCTGCCCCCTCTGTTCATGTCAGGAACTGTCCAGAGCAGCAGCAAATCCCCATATAAAACCTCCCCTGCTCTGGACAGTTCCTGACATGGACAGAGATGGCAGCAGAGAGCACTGTGTCAGACTGGAAAGAATACATCACTTCCTGCAGGACATACAGCAGCTGATAAGTACTGGAAGACTGGAGATTTTTACATAGAAGTAACATCTATATAACTTTCTGACACTAGTTGATTTAAATTTTTTCAAAAATTGCCAAAGTACTGCTTTTACAGCTTGAAGTGCTTTCACTGTTTTCTATTTTGTAATTTCAGATGCAGAAAAAGAAATGAGCCGAATGTCTCCGCCTGGACAGGTAACGTATCATGCGCTGTCTGTGATTTTTATGGTGAATATTCAGCTGCTGTATTGTGAAGGACCTGGATGTAATTTTGTAGGTGGGAGATGCTTTAGTATCGGAGGGTAAAGACATCGGGCAGCAACAGAATAAAAGACTCTTCTTGGAGGAGGAAGTGCAACGCTTGGAGATAGAAAAGGTGACTATAGAATTGTGTGTGATGTGGGGTAACATTGCAGTAACCTGCTCTATACGATTAGAAGGTTTATTGTACAAATGAAGGAAACAAAAGTGTAAAATCACACACAACCTTCTAACCCTGTACAAGCAGAGACATAAAAATATCAACTAAGGTATATCCATGAATATGTCATTACTGATATATTGGTGGCGGCCCAACCATAGTGAGCCTCACCAATATTCAGAGCACAGCGTATGTCAGGGACAGAAGCTTTAAATGGCTGTAATAATACATTTTCTCATCACTGAGAATACAGCCTATCCATCACTAGAGATCAATGACATCACTGAGAATACAGCCTATCCATCACTAGAGATCAGCGGGGACATCACTGAGAATACAGCCTATCCATCACTAGAGATCAGCGGTGACATCACTGAGAATACAGCCTATCCATCACTAGAGATCAATGACATCACTGAGAATACAGCCTATCCATCACTAGAGATCAGCGGTGACATCACTGAGAATACAGCCTATCCATCACTAGAGATCAGAGGTGACATCACTGAGAATACAGCCTATCCATCACTAGAGATCAGAGGTGACATCACTGAGAATACAGCCTATCCATCACTAGAGATCAGCAGTGACATCACTGAGAATACAGCCTATCCATCACTAGAGATCAGTGACATCACTGAGAATACAGCCTATTCATCACTAGAGATCAGTGGTGACATCACTGAGAATACAGCCTATCCATCACTAGAGATCAGCGGTGACATCACTGAGAATACAGCCTATCCATCACTAGAGATCAGCGGTGACATCACTGAGAATACAGCCTATCCATCACTAGAGATCAGCAGTGACATCACTGAGAATACAGCCTATCCATCACTAGAGATCAGCGGTGACATCACTGAGAATACAGCCTATCCATTACTAGAGATCAACGGTGACATCACTGAGAATACAGCCTATCCAGCACTAGAGATCAGTGGTGACATCACTGAGAATACAGCCTATCCAGCACTAGAGATCAGTGACATCACTAAGAATACAGCCTATCCATCACTAGAGATCAGCGGTGACATCACTGAGAATACAGCCTATCCATCACTAGAGATCAGCGGTGACATCACTGAGAATACAGCCTATCCATCACTAGAGATCAGCGGTGACATCACTGAGAATACAGCCTATCCATTACTAGAGATCAGTGACATCACTGAGAATACAGCCTATCCATCACTAGAGATCAGCGGTGACATCACTGAGAACACAGCCTATCCATCAGTAGAGATCAGCGGTGACATCACTGAGAATACAGCCTATCCATCACTAGAGATCAGCGGTGACATCACTGAGAATACAGCCTATCCATCACTAGAGATCAGCGGTGACATCACTGAGAATACAGCCTATCCATCACTAGAGATCAGCGGTGACATCACTGAGAATACAGCCTATCCATCACTAGAGATCAGCGGTGACATCACTGAGAATACAGCCTATCCATCACTAGAGATCAGCGGTGACATCACTGAGAATACAGCCTATCCATCACTAGAGATCAGCGGTGACATCACTGAGAATACAGCCTATCCATCACTAGAGATCAGCAGTGACATCACTGAGAATACAGCCTATCCATCACTAGAGATCAGTGACATCACTGAGAATACAGCCTATCCATCACTAGAGATCAGCGGTGACATAACTGAGAATACAGCCTATCCATCACTAGAGATCAGCGGTGACATCATTTACAGCCTATCCATCACTAGAGATCAGCGGTGACATCACTGAGAATACAGCCTATCCATCACTAGAGATCAGCGGTGACATCACTGAGAATAAATCCATTATATGGTTGCAGAGATATTACAAAGGCTTTACTGCAGCTTGCTGACATTGTGCTCTCTCCAGTAAATATGGTGGCTCATAGTCATCCTGACTAGATAACCAATAGTCTATGAAGACCAAAAACGTAACTTTTGTTAGTATTTTTTAATAATGTGCTAGTGCCTATAACTGTGTGAACTCACAACCGCCGCTGTTTTCCTGTCACCTATGGACAGCGATTTATATTCATTTTCACTTGCCAATCCTTTTAACATTAATTTCTTACCTCTGCTCAGGATGCGCTGAGAACAGAACTAGATTTCGTGTTGTCCTCATCAGCAAAAGTCTCTGACCTGGAACAGCTGAGACGAGATCTGGAAGGAAAAGAGAAGACACTGCAGGAAAGTATTACAGAAAGGGAAACGCTTCGAGCAGAGCTGGAGGAACTGGATGCACAGAACCAGGAGACCATGCAGGTAGGCCTGTACCATACCCACACCAGCGCTCCCACCACTGGGGTCTGTAGCTGCACCTAAAGTATTAACAATTGTGACATTTGGGGAAGAACTCCCCAGAAGTGATGTCCTCGTAGCAGTGCAGAGGATTTCCCTTAGGGATACGTTGACATATGTCATTGTTTGCTCTTACATTAAGTGTGTAAAACCTGTGTGATGCACGCCTATTGTATCCAATGGGAAAGTGTTTTGCCCACTAAAAAATGTCGACCCAGAGTTTTTCTGCAGACAGATTATAAAAATGCAGCAATATCACTTGGGGTTGTCTGTTGGGGTGCATTGACCGAGGCTAATACTCTGCAGACATCTGAGGCTATCCTCACCATTTCTGCAGTGTATTTTATAGCATTTTTCACTTGGGAAAAATGTGTCATGTGATCATACCCTTCCACAATTTGCAGATTTCATTGTATATATTTTTAGATTTTATGTTTTTAAATCAGCTGGTGATAGAAAGTAATAGAGATTTAAAAATCTCCAGTCTTCCAGTACTTATTCCAGTACTTATCAGCTGCTGTATGTCCTGCAGGAAGTGGTGTATTCTCTTCAGCCTGACACAGTGCTCTCTGCTGCCACCTCTGTCAATGTCAGGAACTGTCCAGAGCAGTAGCAAATGCCCATAGAAAACCTCTCCTGCTCTGGACAGTTCCTGACATGGACAGAGGTGGCAGTAGAGAGTACTGTGTCAGGTTGGAAAGAATGCACCATTTCCTACAGGACATACATCCGCTGGTAAGTACTGGAATACTGGAGATTTTTACATAGAAGTAAATTAGAACTCTATATAAGTTTCTGGCACCAGTTGATTTGAAAGGAAAAATAAATTGCCTGTGTACTGCTTTAGGGTGCGTTCACACGTAACTGATCTGCAGCGGATTTATCGCTGCGGATCCCTGCCCTGGACACTTATGAGCAGACAAACTCGCAGCGGGATAGACGCTCCAGCTTGCTTTGGAGCTCCCGACGTCTTCACGTCCTGCTCAGCCAATCAGTGTCGGGAACACACAAAGCAAGCCAGAGCATGGAGAAGGTGATGTATACGCTCTGGTGGCCGGGGGGTTAACGGGGCAGGCTAATGACATACTCACAGCGGGTACGGTAAGTGTACAGGTCAGAGATCCTCAGCGGATCTCGCTGCGACTTCGCAGCGAGAAATACGCTGCGGATCCGTTATGTGTGAACGCACCTTTAAGGAGTTTCCCCAACATTAAAATACATCTCTCTAGTCAAGTATTTAATAGGTGGTGATCTGACTGCTGATCTCAAGAACAGAGCCAATCTCTGTCTCATAGTGAGTGAATGGAGCAGGGGCCAAGCATTCACTTGGGGGACAAGGGTCAGTGGGGGTTGGACCCCCACTGTATAATTCTGTATGTCACTTCAATGGAGTTCTTCGTTATTTCTCATTAGTTTTCCTAAATGCTAAGAGATTTCTATAACTGCTTTACTATGTATTGTCTCTGAATCGCTCTAACATCTCTGTGTATTGTCTTCCAGCACTTGATGCTTATGAAGGAGCAGCTATCGAAACAGAAAGCGGAGGCAGAGTCCCAGATCGCTCAGCTAACAGAGCAAGTGCTAAGTGAAAGTGAGAAAACACTGAGAACTCTGTCAGAAAACAGCGGCTTATTACAGGAGCTGGAGTCCGAGAGGAGGGAAAACAGACGACTGACTGAGACGTCTCTCCGTGATCTAGAGACTCAGGTGAAGGAGATGCTGGAGACTATAAAGCAGCTGGAAGCCGCCAATTCAAGCATCGCCCTGGAGAACAAGGAACTTAAAGAGACTCTAAACCAAGTCAGACAAGAATTGGTCTTGGCCAAAGAGAATTCAGATGTGGGAAGCGAAAGTCAGAACGTGAGTGAATCCCAAGTTGCAAAGCTCCAGATCCAATTTTCGGAGCTGAAACAAATAAAGGACGATTTGGAGAAGGAGATATGTGACCTCAAGATGGAGAATGAGATGCTGCTGTCAACCCAAGAACAGGCCAAGCAGCAGCTGCAGGAAGTCTCTGCCCAGAGCAGTAAAGAGTCCCTGGAGAAGCAGACGGTGATAGAGGCTTTAAGGATGGAGAAGGGGCGGCTGGAGGGGGAATTAAATCAGGCGGAGAAACGGCTGCTGGAACAGGCTCAGAAGTACGAGCACACCATCAGTGAGCTGTCCAACGCCCAGAAGTTAGACACCTCCGCCCTGCAGCGGGAGCATGAGCGCCTCATAAAGCTCAACCAGGAGAAGGACTTCCAGGTAGCAGAAAGCAAACGGGCCCTGGAGCAAATGGAGATGGATTGTGAAGAAACCAAGGAGATGCTGACAAGTACGTTAGAGGGGCAGAAGCAGCTGACAGAACTTATCCGAGAGAAGGAGGCCTTCATACAAGAGCTGAAAGAGAAGAACCTGGAAGTGCAGAGAGAGCTGGACCTGCACCTAAGAGCGGCCAAGGAGTGCGACGTTCTAAAGCAAACCATCGAGGAAAAGGAAAAAGTGTTAGCCGCCATGAAGGAGGACAACAGTCACCTTAAGGAGGAGATCGAGAGACTGAAAGACCAGCAGAGCCGACCACAGCTGACGGTGGAACCAAAGACTCTGGATATCATCACCGAGCTGGAGGCCGAGATAACGCAGCTTACCAAAGTGCGAAGCAACTACGAGGAGGAGCTGAAGCTCCAGAAGAAAACAGCAGAGAAACAGAATCAGAGCGCACTTCAGGTCCAGAAATCTCTGCAAGAAAAGGTCAAGGAGATGGATGAAATTAAGATGCAGCATAAGGAAATGGTGGACACCTATGAGAAGCTCCTGTCCGAAAAGGACAGCGAGATCTCCAGCCTGCAGCAGACCAATGAGCTAATCAGCTCCCAGCTCCAGAACGAGCATCTCATCCACACAGACTCTTCTGTCATCCTCCACCATACCAAGACTCAGAACATCAACAACAGCAGCGACAATGGGACCGAGAAACACGACCTGTCCAAGGTGGAGATTGAGCGGCTCGTGAAGGGCATCAAAGAAAAAGAGATGGAGATTAAGATGCTGAACGAAAAGAACATCACGCTGACCAAGCAGATTGACCAGCTGTCCAAGGACGAAGTCGGGAAACTCACACATATTATCCAGCAAAAGGACCTGGAGATCCAAAACCTTCACGCCCGAATCTCTTCCGTAACCTACATGCAGGATGTGGTGTATCTCCAGCAACAGATACAGGCTTATGCTATGGAGAGGGAGCAGGTTCTGGCTGTCCTGAGTGAGAAGACCAGAGAGAACAGTCAGCTAAGGACAGAATACCACAAGATGATGGATGTGATGGCAGCCAAGGAGTCGGCCTTATTGAAACTTCAAGAAGAAAACCAGAGACTCTCCCGTGGCCAAGAAGGTAGCACCCAAGACATGTTTAGAGAGACCATCCAAAATCTGTCTCGGATCATTCGAGAAAAAGACATAGAGATCGACGCCTTGAGCCAGAAATGTCAGACCTTGCTGACCGTCCTTCAGGCGTCCAACTCTGAGAACGGCAGCGAGATAGGAAGCGTCAACAGCAATCAGTTTGAGGAGCTGCTGCAGGAAAGGGACAAGCTGAAGCAGCAGGTGAAGAAGATGGAAGAATGGAAGCAGCAGGTGATGACCACCGTCCAGAACATGCAGCACGAGTCGGCCCACCTGCAAGAGGAGCTGCACAAGCTGCAGGGGCAGATACGTCTGGACAGCGATTCCAACTCTCAGCTACAGGTGGACTACAACAACCTGATCCAGAGCTATGAGCACAATGAGAAGAAGCTGAAGGGTCTCGGCACAGAGCTGAGTAATGTGCAGACCAGTATCGGAGAACTGAACACCACCAAAGAACGAATCCTTGGTCAGCTTGAGTTTAGTACACACGCGGCAACGCCTGAAATCGATCGCCATTTGACCGCATCTCCTGCCTCAAAAGACGAAAACCTGACCAAGGTCCTCCAAGAATACGAGCAGCTAAAAATCCAGATACAACAGAAAGACTCCACCATCAGGACCCTTCAGGAGAACAACCAGCGCTTGTCTGACTCCATAGCTCTGACGTCTGAAGATGGGCGCCGCAGCCAGCAGGAGGCAGCCCAGGAGCTGAAGCAGATCAAGGAGAGGAGCGAAATCTTACAGAAGTCTCTGAAAGAAAAAGACATCTTAATAAAGACCAAAGGAGACAAGTTAAACTCTGCCACCGAGAACCTGAGAAACAAAGAGAACGAGAATGAGCTGCTGAAGCAAGCGGTCACCAACCTCAAGGAGCGCACTCTGATCCTGGAGATGGACATCAACAATCTGAAAGACGAGAACGAAAAGGTGATTGCCAAAGAGAAGGAGAAGGAAAGCGAATTCCGAGCGCTGCACGAGACCAACATGCAGTTCTCAATGCTGCTGCGAGAGAAGGAATTCGAGTCCAACTCCATGAGGGAGAAGGCTTCAGCCCTGGAGAACCTCCTCAAGGAGAAGGAGCAGGTTGGTTGCTCCCAAAAGTTACTTACTGTCTAATAACCTACATACGTAGATCAGAGAGAGACGAAACAACAGTGTTTCATTTCCCTTATAGGAGAGGCAGTTGTTTCCCCATGCTTGGTCAGGTGATCACTGTGTGATGTCTGTGGTGGGTGGCGTTACAGATGAGGTGTTACAGCTTGCCTGGCAACAGAAGAGACAGAGATCATGTGACCTGTGTCTCAGAAGGGAGGGGGAGGACAGAGGAGTGGAGACTGAGTGTAGCAGGCAGTGAGGATTTTCTGCAGCTTCAGGGGTGTGTCAGAAACCTAATACACACAAGCTTAGATTATGGGAGAGGATGGAGCAGGTTTACATCTTAAGTGGAGTTCCCCTTTAATATGAGATGAAAGAGATGAATGGAGCCTGAGAGGAGAGGCCTGGGCACATAGGTAATTGTTACACCATATATTACATCTTGTTACGCTGTGGGGATCATTGTTGCTCTGATGAAAGAGGATAGAGCCACTGTGAATGTTCTCTGACGGGCGAGCAGCAATCTGCACATGTGAACAAGGCCTTATAGCTCTGACCAGTCTGACCAGGCTTTCATTGCTCTCTCACAGGGGAAGGCCGGAGAGTTGAACCATTTGCTGAATGAAGTAAAATCCATGCAGGAAAAAGCCATTCTGTTCCAGCACGAGAGGGACCAGGTGATGCTGGCGCTGAAGCAAAAGCAGATGGAGAGTGTCGCCCTACAGAATGAGGTAAGAGACCACCACTGCCAGGCTGTACGGGGATCTGGTCACAGCAGTCGCAGATCTCCAGGCTGTATAGGGATCCGGTCACATTAGCCGCAGTTCTCCAGGCTGTGCAGGGATCCAGTCACATTAGCAGCAGATCTCCAGGCTGTATGGGGATCTGGTCACATTAGCAGCAGTTCTCCAGGATGTACTGGGATCCGGTCACATTAGATGCAGATCTCCAGGCTGTACGGGCGTCTGATCACATTAGCAGCAGATCTCCAGGCTGTACAGGGATTCGGTCTCATTAGATGGAGATCTCCAGGATGTACTGGGATTCGGTCAGATTAGCTGCAGATCTCCTGGATGTACGGGGATCCGATCTCATTAGATGGAGATCCCCAGGCTGTACAGGGATCTTGTGACATTAGCAGCAGATCTCCAGGCTGTACAGGGATCTGGTGACATTAGCAGCAGATCTTCAGGCTGTACAGGACGATCTTATAAGATGGAGATCACCAGGCTGTACTGGGATCTGGTCACGTTAGCAGCAGATCTCCAGGCTGTACAGGGATCTGGTCACATCAGATGGAGATCCCCAGGCTGTACAGGGATCTGGTGACACTAGCCGTAGATCTCCCGGATGTATGGAGATCCGGTCACACTAGCCACAGATCTCCATGCTGTACTGGGATCCGGTCACATCAGCCGCAGATCTCCAGGATGTACAGGGATCCGGTCACATTAGAAGCAGATCTCCAGGATATACTGGGATCCGGTCACATTAGCAGCAGATCTCCAGGATATACGGGCTATCCCAAGATTGTGTTCCCCTATTAACAGGATGGTAAGAAATATCTTAATGGTGGAGATCGAACCAATGGGACCACCAATGCTCACCAGAATGGGGGTCTCTTGCCCCCTAAGTGCATGGCACATGCTAATAGCTTAGTTTCCTATGGAATCATCTGTCTTCTCTCTCCAGGTCCAGCATCTAAGGGAAAAGGAGCAGCGTCTGAACCAGGAGCTGGAGCGGCTGCGCAACCACCTGCTGGAGATGGAGGACTCGTACACCCGGGAGGCGCTGGCTGCGGAGGACCGGGAGGTGGAGCTAAAGAAGAAGGTGACAGTCCTGGAGGAGAAATTACTGTCCTCATCCTCCGCTGTGGAAACCGCCAGGTGATGGTCAATCCCTGTTAATGCTGCATAGTATATGTGGGTGTGTGTGTGTATATATAATATAATTATTGTGTGTTTCTGCAGTCATCAGGCCACCATTCAGGTGGAGTCTTTACAGGAGCAGCTGAACCTTGTGTCCAGGCAAAGAGATGAGGCCTTACTGCAGTTCAACATGTCTCAAGAGCAAGTCAAGCAGTACGCACTGTCCCTGAGCAACCTGCAGATGGTGCTAGAGCAGTTCCAGCAAGGTGAGGCTGTAGTACTGGCACTGAGAACACTGATGGGAAGGAGGGGCACGGTCGCCTGCACCTTCATGCCAAAACCTTTGGATATCAGCGATTGCTGCAAAATAATGCTGGCTGCCATTGTGGAGTCAAGAGGGTCCGCTCACCCACTGAGGAGTACAGGAAGCTTCATCTTTGTATAATGAAAACTTTGCTGCAGTTACTCAGTATTTTTCAAGAATTCTGCTTGCAGTCAGTGTGTATACAGGTGCTTTATATATATATATATATATATATATATATATATATATAGGACTATGCAGAGTGTATACAGGTGCTGTGATATATATATAGGACTATGCTGTGTGTGTACAGGTGCTGTGATATATATAGGACTATGCAGTGTGTATACAGGTGCTTTATATATATATATATAGGACTATGCAGAGTGTATACAGGTGCTGTGATATATATAGGACTATGCTGTGTGTATACAGGTGCTGTGATATATATAGGACTATGCTGTGTGTGTACAGGTGCTGTGATATATATAGCACTATGCAGTGTGTATACAGGTGCTGTGATATATATAGCACTATGCAGTGTGTATACAGATGCTGTGATATATATAGGACTATGCAGTGTGTATACAGGTGCTGTGATATATATAGCACTATGCAGTGTGTATACAGGTGCTGTGATATATATAGCACTATGCAGTGTGTATACAGGTGCTGTGATATATATAGCACTATGCAGTGTGTATACAGGTGCTGTGATATATATAGCACTATGCAGTGTGTATACAGGTGCTGTGATATATATAGCACTATGCAGTGTGTATACAGGTGCTGTGATATATATAGCACTATGCAGTGTGTATACAGGTGCTGTGATATAGCACTATGCAGTGTGTATACAGGTGCTGTGATATATATAGCACTATGCAGTGTGTATACAGGTGCTGTGATATAGCACTATGCAGTGTGTATACAGGTGCTGTGATATAGCACTATGCAGTGTGTATACAGGTGATGTGATATATATATATATATAGCACTATGCAGTGTGTATACAGGTGCTGTGATATATATAGCACTATGCAGTGTGTATACAGGTGCTGTGATATATATATAGCACTATGCAGTGTGTATACAGGTGCTGTGATATAGCACTATGCAGTGTGTATACAGGTGATGTGATATATATAGGACTATGCAGTGTGTATACAGGTGTTGTAACCCTGTTCTCATCGATCAGAGGAGAAAGCCATGTACACAGCGGAGCTAGAGAGACACCGGAAGCAGAACACAGAGCTCAGGAACAAGGTGGAGAAGCTGGAAGATAAAGTCGTGTCACTACAGGTGAGATACAGGTGTATGTGTGTGAGTGCAGCTCTGGAGTATAATACAGGCTGTAACTCAGGATCAGTAATGTAATGTATGTACATGGTGACCGCACCAGCAGAATAGTGAGTGCAGCTCTGGGGTATAATATAGGATGTAACTCAGGATCAGTAATGTAATGTATGTACATGGTGACCGCACCAGCAGAATAGTGATTGCAGCTCTGGAGTATAATACAGAAACCCCTTCAGGCCATAGAAACTGTGAGAAAGCTTTAACAATATTAAATTGGGGCTGTATAATTGTGACTTGTGTACAACATATCCGGTTACACCTAAACACTATATATCATGCATCTTCTGTGTATTTTGTGTATTCCTCAAATCATAAAGTCGTCATCCAAATCTAAAACATTGATTGATAAATCCTTAAAATTTTGGGAGATTTAAAGGGAACCAATCACCGGAAAAACGCATATAGAGCTTTTGAAATGTGCTGTTAGAGCACACAGCACACTTGCCACACGTGTTTCCATAGCCTCCGTGCCTTCCCGGTGTAAGCCGCAAAGTAACTTTATAAAACTGGTGCCCCGTATGCTAATTACCTGAGGTAGTCATCTGGGCGGTGTGCGGCTAGCAGGTAGTCACGGTCATCTGGGCATTCTTCTGCTGTAATCACGCCCTTCTGGGCGTGATTCAAATGACCGAGTAGCTGTTACATTCTGATGCCGGACGCCGCAGCGCGTGCGCAGTACAGCCGCTTCCATTCCGGCTGGACTGCGCCTGTGCAGAATAGCCTCGAACTCAGTGTGAGCCGGAGTTCGAGGCTATTCTGCACAGGCGCAGTCCAGCTGGAATGGAAGCGGCTGCACTGCGCATGCGCGGTAGTGTCCGCCATCAGTACGTAAGCGCGCCGACCTCTGGCACGGTGCGCTCCCGAGTGACGCCACAGCTACTCTGCCATTTGAATCACGCCCAGAGGGGTGTGATTACAGCGGAAGAACGCCCAGGGGACCGTGACTACCTGCTAGCCACACACCGCCCAGATGACTACCTCAGGTAATTAGCATACAGGGCGCCAGTTTTATAAAGTTAATTTGCGGCTTACACCGGGAAGGCACGGAGGCTATGGAAACACATGTGGCAAGTGTGCTGTGTGCTCTAACAGCACATTTCAAAGCTCTATATGCTTTTTTCCGGTGATTGGTTCCCTTTAATGTTTCTGCGACCGTAAATAACTAAACTCTTCTGGTTGTCTGTAGGAGAGATTAGATGAAGCAAACAGCGCCCTGGAGGCAGCATCCCGGCTCACCGAGCAGCTGGACCTGAAGGAGGAGCAGATGGAGGAGCTGAAGAGGCAAGGTGAGCGCAGGATGAGGGGCTGATGAGTGGCTGGGGGCGCTGTTGCATTGGTGTATATGCAAAACACAACCTATTGGAAGTGGTTGACAGAAGTACTGCAGGGGTCAGATCTCTAGAGTGGCCTGGCTTGTGGGGTATGATAGAGGGTAGGAGGATACGGTTATAACCTGGGGATCTCCGGTATATAGTGATAAGGAGAAAGCTGGTATAACCTGGGTATATACTGTATATAATTATACATGTACAGCTGGTATAACCTGGGTATATAATTATAAATGTACAGCTGATATAACCTGGTTATATACTGTATATAGTGATATATGTACAGCTGGTATAACCTGGGTACCCCCTGTATATATTTATATACATCTGGTATGTTATGTAACCCCTCTGTGTTGTGTGTGGGTAGAGGAGATGTAATATAGCGGTATAATATCTATCCCATATGGTAGACGTATCGGGTGTTGATGTAATATTCTGCAGCCACTGCCACCTATTGGAGCGCCTGCTCTGGTGTCTTGGCCGAGGTCCCTGGTACGATGTGATCTTATCCTTCCCCCCCCTCCGCCCCCCTCTTCCTGCTGGACGGGATTAGATTAGATTGGGCTCATTGTTTTCTCTGTAGGTCTCACTCTCCACTCATGACGTTTCCTATAAGACGTTCCCATATTCCGAACACATTAAGTTGACTAGACGGGAAATTCCTTAATATAAATAATGTTTGTTCTGCGAAGTGATTGATGGATGTTGGGGCACATGTCGGCCACATCCAGGAGAAGGGGGCCCTGTGCATTAACCCTTTATGTGCTGTCCTGAGCAGAGACTATAAGATGAGCCTCTACCTGTAGGGGGCCGGACATCCGCCATCACTACCTGTAGGGGGCAGCGGGGTTACACTCATCTGGCGGGTGACATCTTGTTTTGCATTGCAGCTGGTAAAGTTTAGAGGAGAGTGATGATCTTTCAGGATCCTGCTCCATTTTCTTTTTCTTTGCTTGGTGATTTCTTTTCAAGGTGCAGGCGGAGCCAGGAGCCAGACGCGTGCGGGAATGTTATTATATTTAACCCCGGCATGATCTACCATGCTAAGGCAATCCCCCTCATTTAAAGGGATATTTAGTTTTTTTTGGCTCTCATCAGATGTTGTATCTAACCAGTGTACAGTCACCTCCAATGGCAGCGGTCAGCAGGATAGTGTCCCGGGGGCCCGCAATGCAGACATTGATGAGGAATATGATGAAGAGATCAAGGTGGTGACTCGCCCTCCATATATCCATATGAGATATGAACTGATACTTTATAGTGGATAATATCCGGTAATCCAGAATTTCGGGTCTCCCTCGCATAACGGATTATTGGAATTATTCAGCAGTACGGCCTCCCATTATGTCTCCATCTAATCTGGCAGTGAAGGAGTTACTTCCTGCTATAGACGCTCAAAAAAAAAAAAAAAACTATTGAAATCTGTCCCAAATGCTCAGACACAACAGCGGCCAAATCTAGTGAAGGCTTTCTTTATGGAGGTGCTGGCAGCCGGCTGGGTTCACACACAGACCCCACTCTGCCAGTCGCACTTTTCTGAATTGCCTTAAATGGTTAACAAATTGATCCTGACCGTTCCCAATCTGCCGTTACTAAGCCCAGACCCCGGCCCGCCAAGAACTTTTTTTCCTATTTTCTCACTTGATGCCAGCGCCTGACCTAACGCATGGTGGGCGCAAGAGATGTGGGGGGCGGAGTGTCCAAGATCCAGTATATGTTGCTTAATTTATTGATGCAGAGAATGAGTTGTGAAGAGGAGCAGGGATGGAGAGGAGGAACAGAAGGATGAGGGATGATGATGAGGAGCAGAAGGATGAGGGATGAGGACGAAGAGCAGAAGGATGAGGGATGAGGACGAAGAGCAGAAGGATGAGGGATGAGGACGAAGAGCAGAAGGATGAGGGATGAGGACGAAGAGCAGAAGGATGAGGGATGAGGACGAAGAGCAGAAGGATGAGGGATGAGGACGAAGAGCAGAAGGATGAGGGATGAGGACGAAGAGCAGAAGGATGAGGGATGAGGACGAAGAGCAGAAGGATGAGGGATGAGGACGAAGAGCAGAAGGATGAGGGATGAGGACGAAGAGCAGAAGGATGAGGGATGAGGACGAAGAGCAGAAGGATGAGGGATGAGGACGAAGAGCAGAAGGATGAGGGATGGGGACGAAGAGCAGAAGGATGAGGGATGAGGACGAAGAGCAGAAGGATGAGGGATGAGGACGAAGAGCAGAAGGATGAGGGATGGGGACGAAGAGCAGAAGGATGAGGGATGATGAGGAGGAGCAGAAGGATGAGGGATAATGAGGAGGAGCAGAAGGATGAGGGATGACGAAGAGCAGAAGGATGAGGGATGAGGACGAAGAGCAGAAGGATGAGGGATGAGGACGAAGAGCAGAAGGATGAGGGATGAGGACGAAGAGCAGAAGGATGAGGGATGAGGACGAAGAGCAGAAGGATGAGGGATGAGGACGAAGAGCAGAAGGATGAGGGATGAGGACGAAGAGCAGAAGGATGAGGGATGAGGACGAAGAGCAGAAGGATGAGGGATGAGGACGAAGAGCAGAAGGATGAGGGATGAGGACGAAGAGCAGAAGGATGAGGGATGAGGACGAAGAGCAGAAGGATGAGGGATGGGGACGAAGAGCAGAAGGATGAGGGATGGGGACGAAGAGCAGAAGGATGAGGGATGATGAGGAGGAGCAGAAGGATGAGGAATGATAAGGAGCAGGAGGATGAGGGATAAGGAGGAGGAGGGGGTAGCAGTGAGATGAGGAGCAGGAGGATGAGGGATGGTAAGGATCAAGAGCAGGAGAATGCAGTATGAGGGGGAAGATGAGGGGCAAAAGGATAGGGGATTATGTTGAGGATGAAGGATGAGAGATGGTCAAGCTGGAGGAGAAGCGGGAGGATGAGGGATGATGAGGAGGAGCAGGAGGATGAGGGATGATGAGGAGGAGCAGGAGGATGAGGGATGATGAGGAGGAGCAGGAGGATGAGGGATGATGAGGAGGAGCAGGAGGATGAGGGATGATGAGGAGGATGAGGGATGATGAGGAGGAGCAGGAGGATGAGGGATGATGATGATGAGGAGAAGCAGAAGGATGAGGGATGATGTCTCCTCCATCCTGTATAATACTGTATATATGTGTAGTGGGTCTGTATACCTGTTTGGTCCATGGTGCTTGTTTGTTACTTATCTTCAGTTCCTCCGGTTGGGGGAGAGGGTGATGGGAATAGACTTCAGTCTATGTGATCCTGGATGGACTTCTCTGCTGTGGGGGCAGACCGGACCCTCAGGGACCCTCTGTTTTATGTCCCTATAAGGGTCTCTGAGAGGAGGACAATCCCTTGAAGTTGGCACATCACACACATCACCCCCCTTCTGTCTAGACGCTGGTATCCGTGCTCTCAGCCGCACTCTCCACGTTCTCACACTTTGGGTGGAGAATCCATTAGGGAATATTTCAGGTCGTTTACTAATCGTAGGAACAACATTCTCCATCATGTGAAAAATCAAGATACCGACGAGAAACAATGCAGCCCGCTCTGTACCCCCCGATGTGCCAGATACTCTCCTGGAGCGGGGCTACCATACTGAGTGATGTGGAGGACAGATATAAGGGGGGCGCTATCACCCGCTCTGTACCCCCCGATGTGCCAGATACTCTCCTGGAGCGGGGCCACCATACTGGGTGATGTGGAGGACAGATATAAGGGGGGTGCTATCACACGCTCTGTGCTCCCCGATGTGCCAGATACTCTCCTGGAGTGGGGCCACCATACTGAGTGATGTAAAGGACAGATATAAGGGGGGCGCTATCACCTGCTCTGTGCCCCCTAATGTGCCAGACATAAGGGGCCACCATACTGAGTGATGTGGAGGGAAGATATGAGAGATGGTGCGCTATCATCCATTCTGTGCCCCTCAGTAATGTGGTCATGCTCTTTGTCTCCTCAGGTGACCTGAAGCAGGAGATGCTGGAGGATGCACAGAATAAGCTGATGAACCTGTTAAACAGCACCGAGGGGAAGGTGGACAAGTAAGTGACACCTGCAGCTGCCCAAAGGTGCTAGGTATGCACCCCCATCCAGGTCCATGGGCCTGTACACCGGGGTGGGCGTTGTTAGTTATTGTAGCATCTAAACCCCAAATTGTTGCAGGAGTACAACTCCCATCATACTCGCCTAATTCGCCCATGTAGCAAGTCCCTCTTATCTTCTGGGTCTCTTCACTCCAGTCTGTTGGGGGAGGGGGGGGCTATGTTGAGCTGGGTATTTAATTGGCAAAAGAGCTCAGGAGGTATAGAGATAGCGGGCTAGAATGTTACTTAACTGTGCTGCGGGGGACCGGCTCCAGGGGCATCTGCCACCCTGCCCCCTAGCCCAGCCTGGTACTTGTAGTTCCCCCAGGCGGCCCTGGTCTGCTCATGCCTGGATGAGGGAGAGGTGGGCAGAAGAGGACAGGAGCACTCACCTCGCTCATGGTGCAGCGTGAGAGTTACAGCAGAACAGGCAGACCGTTAATGACAGTTTTAGAAAGGCAATGCTTGGGGGCCCCCACAACTTGTCTGCCGAGCCCAGCTTATTGTGAGGGTGTTAGGGGTGGGGGTGGGGGTTCTCTGACATGCCGGGTGGGGGCGGAGGTGTTAGGGGTGACTGGGCGCTCTGACAAGTGGGAGGTAAAAATACCGCAAATATCGACCTGGCAAAGTTATCAATATTTTGACGGTATCAATATTTTCACAGTGTATCGCTCAGCCCTACTCTGAGGTCATTGAAGATCAGGACTAGATAGCTAAATAGTTTGAGTTACTCAACTCTTGACATCGAAGGGGGGGTTGGGTATGATCATGTGATGTGTTCTCCGTCCCGTGTACACATGTTCGCACGTTGCCCGCAGGGCTCGGATGCTGATGTTGTCGCGCTGCTACTATATCTGATCTCTATTTCCTTGTGGTGAGCTGAGAGAGATATTAGACAGATCACATGAAGACCTGGATGGCTGCGGGCGCTTGCGATTACTACCACATGTGGAGCTGGAGGTTATTGTAAACTTCCTGCAGAATAGCAGGCCAAAAGGAGCAAAACAAGATTGGTCCTGGTGCAGAGTAGGATGGTGGCGCCTACCTGCTGCTGTGGGGATGGCGGGGGCACCTACCTGCTGTTGCGGGGCTGGGGCACCTACCTACCGTTGCGGGGATGGTGGGGCACCTACCTGCTGTTGTGGAGATGGTGGGTCACCTATCTACTGTTGCGGGGCGGGGGCACCTACCTACCTGCTGTTGCGGGGCTGGGGCACCTACCTACCTGCTGTTGCGGGGATGGTGGGGCACCTACCTACCTGCTGTTGCGGGGATGGTTTGGCATTTACCTACCTGCTGTTGTGATGATGGTGGTTCACCTACCTACTGCTGCGGGGCGGGGGCACCTTTCTACCTGCTGTTGCTGGATGGGGGCACCTACCTACCTGCTGCAGGGATGGTGGGGCACCTATCTAGTGTTGCGGGGACACCTACCTGCCTGCTGTTGCCGCGGTGGGGGCACCTACCTACCTGCTGCTGAAGACATGGGGGGGTGAGCCTACCTAAAGCTGCAGGGAACGAGGGGGGGGAGGAGGTGTTTGGGATGGCGGCGCCTACCTAATGTAGTGGGGAGGGGGACACTTTCCTAATGCTGCAGGATCAGGGGGACGGGGGCGCTTGTCTAATACTGCTTGCTGCAACCTTATACACCAGAGACATCACTGTATGCTGCTCATCCTACATCACCCGCAGAACCAGGGGACGGGCTGTCAGCACTGCAGATACCGTATGTAAGGACTTGTTTTCACATTCAGGTTTTGGTGCAGTTTTTGGATCCCAATGAGACGTCTTAATCTGTTTCCTTGATTTACCTTTAAAAACCGCATTTAAACACCTGAAGACAAGAACATTGCACGAGTATAAAGCCTTCCTATGCCCCAATCCTGGTCGTCCCGCTCCGGCACATGGTCGCGTCTACAGCTGGTTCTATAGTTATTACATTGTCCCTGTCTCTTCCTATAGGCTGTTAATGCGGAATCTGTTTGTCGGACTTTTTCACACCCCAAAAAATAAGCGTCATGAGGTTCTGCGGTTGATGGGGAGCATCCTGGGGCTGAAGAAGATGGAGATGGACGAGGTAAGCGTAGAGTTTATATGATTTCTGTAGACTTTGACTTTATAGGCCACTAACCAGTTTCCCGCCCCCCACAGCTTCTGGTGGAGGAGAACCGTGGTGTGACTCGATGGGTGACCGGTTGGCTCGGAGGAGGGACGTCTCACCCCAAGAGCGTCCCCAGCACCCCCCAGAGACCCAGCCATCAGTCCTTATTTAATAGTGTAAGTGTCTCTTGTACTGTATGGACGCCCCCTCTGATGCTGTGATGCTTACATTGTGTCTCGTGTCTTTCAGTCCTTCTCTGAGCTCTTCGTAAAGTTCTTGGAGACAGAGTCGCTGCCAAAACTTCCTCCACTTAAGATGACAATGCAAGACATAGCGCCACTGGGTGCAGCCGCTGGCGGGAGTCAGAGCACCACGGCCACTGCTGCAGCTCCAGGTACGGGGAATAAACTCCCATCATCCCCATGATACTTCCTGTAACACAGCGGCCATCTTGACCTTCTCATCACTGACGCAGCTTTCTCACTCTGTGTTGTAGGATCTGGGTTAGGACGACGTCAGGAGTCCAATCCTTTCCTGGCCCCCCGCTCGGCAGCAGTGCCCCTTATCTCCACCTCCTCGTCAGGCACGTCGGGGCACCTTCTCATGAAACCGATATCTGAAGCCCTGCCCTCGTTCACGCCTCTGCCCGTCTCCGCTGATGCCAGTGGTGGCGCCGTGCTGAAGGACCTCTTAAAGCAATAAACTGGTCTGTAGCGGGGACTTTGGAGCAATGTAGCACTTTATGAAGAAAAACACTATTGTATATAGAAAACCCAAAGAGGCCTTCACTGTACAATCTGAGGACTGTTTATTTAAGAGACTGTGCCTGCAACGGCCCGGACACGTCCGGCAGTCACCCCCCCGGCATCACGTCACTTACTATCAGCCACTTTATTCCAGGGACAATGACTGCTTGTTCAGAAGTGAGTAATAACTGGATGGAGCCCCTCGCCATCATGTCTGAAAATGGCGCTGCCTCTTTAAGGGGTTGTGGCTTTGGAATTACTACAAATGTATCACCCCATATGTCCATTTTAGAAACAGCTGCCCAGATGTCCGCAGCATCACATGACCCCCGACCTCACGCCCCGTCTTAAGGGTACGGATGTGGTCTCTGCCAAAGTTCACAGTGTTAGTTTTGTTTTTTTTTCCTTCCTAGCCTGCAGTACATGCACCTGCAGCTTTCTCAGCGAGAGTTAAAGGTGACATCCGTTTTTATGTCTCATAATCTTTATAGTGGGGCCGTTTTGTTATGCGGGGGAAGAGACAAAATATTTCGCTTTTTATGACACTGATGAAGGAAAAATAACATGAAATCAGGTTTTATTGCTTTTTAGATTTTTATGTTGAATGATTAAAGGGGCACTCCAGGAAATACTGTGCGATCTGCCTGCTGCAGGGGGCACACCAAGAATGCCAAAGAAAAGTTAGGCTCCGCCCCTTGGGCACGGTTTTAGACATTACACATTAGTTGCTCCTGGTTAGTCTATGGCAGTGTTCTACTACCTCTGGTTCTCCAGCGGTCAGGGCATGATGGGAGTTGTAGTTTTGCAATAGCTGAAGAGCAGCAGGTTGGGAAACAAAGCTCTGTGGCCCCCAAACTCAGTCTGGACCTGATCTGTAAGACTATATGCTGGTCGGTGGGAGTCTTCTCTGCACTGTACTCTCCTTTTGGTGGTCATTGTTTCATATCAGAACATTCTATGGTCACATGATGTAGTCACCCTCCAATAGAAGTGACTCAGCATCTAGCGCACGCAGTGGTTGGGCCCCCATACTCGTGGCACTACTACTCCCAGCATGCTGTGGCTTTTACTGCTCAAATACAATGAGCATCATCTTTTATTTGAGATATATTTTCATCAAGAAAAAAATCTGACAAGATGAAATATCCAACCTGGTAAACCTATGAAGGTGCAGGTCAGGCCTTCTCAGGATCACTGCTTGCTGTCAGTGACTGCTACTTATATTAAAGAGGTATTCCCACCTTCAGACTTCATTCACTGACAACAAGCAGAGAACTTAACACAGTGAGGAAATCTAATATAAAGCCTATTAGAATTATGAAGCTTTATTTATAGAACGCTGGACGACCCCTTTAACCTTTTCCTGGTCACCAGGATTGGCTCCTTTAAATGACAGCACCTGCACCAAGTCCTATCAGAGCTGTAATAGGGGGGCTCCCTGAGCTGCCAATCACGGATCCAGGAAATGTAAGCCCCGCCTCTTTAACCTCTTACAGCTGGTTGTTTCCTGTTCTTGGGGTCTATTTCTGGACTTATGGACCCCCTGGGGGGGGCGTATCTGACCTGCTGTTATGATTTGCTCCTCAGGGGGCGCTGCTGCTACTTTATGGCAGTGACCTGGTCCCTTTAAGATAATATTGGTGTCCCACTAACCTCAGTGTTCAGATTCTGACCAGATTCTGCAGTATTTCTGCCCCTCCCCCCCATGACACACCAGGAGACATGGCCAACGCGTTTTGTAGACTTCATTCCTCCTGTATATTAGGTTTTGTTACATAGAGTTCTGGATATATTGTATCATCACAGGGCTATAGTGTGAATACGATGTATAGAGAATAAATTATCGGATCTCACTCCTGTCCTGTGTGGTTTATGCAAGATTCTCGTATCTTCGATAGATAAATCGAAGAATTGTGCGGCACATCCGTATAGTGAAAAAAGTTGTGGTATTTATTGGTACATCAAAAAGCAAGTGCAACGTTTCAGTCTCATCTCGAGACCTTTCTCAAGCAAATACAAACAGTATTATAGTTCTATAGTACATGGGTGGAGGGGTGATCAATTTTTATCATATAGGTTTGGGCGACCTCACCGGGTATCTCCTGAGGCACACTGTGGTCTTAGTTGAGATACGCGTTGTAATGAGTGCTATGTGCCTTTGAAGTTCGGGGGCGCATGGCTCTCAAGCCGGATAACCTGCTATCCAAAGGAAGGAGTTCCGAGATTGACCCCTGTGACCGGACTGAACACTATTCAGACGTCTACGGACCAATGCGGTTTTTTTACATTCTGACGTTGTGACAACGGACTTTCCCTGAGGATTATCTCACAGTGACTTTTCCAGGACAGTCCAGGATACAGATATTCAAGACTGGGCACTTACTGTGTATATGCTATTTATGCCTGTTTTTTTTGCTTTTACTGATCGAGCTGTGACAAGTGGAAGCCAACTCCGCCGTCTGTTTTTAAATACCATACTTTTTCACATATGAATGTATAACACACTGAGTGTACTATATGTAATCACATCTCAGAATAATTTGTTCAGTATACAGAACCTTATTTATCACTTTTTTTTGCACCGGATTTGTATCACTCCTTATCACTAATCACTTGTTAATCATGATTTGTTACACACTATAAAAGGATAGGAGTCACTGTTTGTATTTGCTTGAGAAAGGTCTCGAGATGAGACTGAAACGTTGCCCTTTCTTTTTGATGTACCAATAAATACCAGAACTCACACCGCCGCAAAATTCTTGGATTTATTTAGTTGGAGATTTAATCCAATCTCCGTTGCTTGGCACTCCAGCACTGGAACTGGGAGTGCGCTCTATTGTGGACGATAGATAGATAGATAGATAGATAGATAGATAGACACATTGTAACAAACTCAAGAGAGGAGCTTGGATACAATTGTAACATGCCGTCAGTATCAGATCTGGTGGGTTCTGTAATCTTATAATGTTACCATTCATGTACAGCAAGCGGTGATCTCCATCATGGTGAGTAACTGAAAGGGGGATCAGTAAGATGAAAGGGATGAACAGATGCAGACAATTTGCGCATGCCTTTATATAAGTTATAACTATTGGATTGCAGTACTCCACACTCACTATGGGCTGTCCCTGTATTTTTGTGGTATTGCATGCTAATTTTCACATCCATTCCGTTAAACCCCGCCTACTTGTCAGCTTGAAAAGATGCAAAAACAAACACCTTGCAGAGGCTGTTCCCAAACTGGGGGCCGCATCGTAATGTGCCATAAAGTGAACCTGCCATTACAGCAGTGTGTGCAGTTCTCTATCACAGCTTTAAAATCAATTGGTCAGAAAGATATAGAGATTTGTAATTTACATAGATCTATCTATCTCCAGTCTTCCAGTACTTATCAGCTGCTGTATGTCCTGCAGGAAGTGGTGTATTCTCTCCAGTCTGACACAGTGCTCTCTGTTGCCACCTCTGTCCATGTCAGGAACTGTCCAGAGCAGGAGAAGTTTTCTATGGGGATTTGCTGCTGCTCTGGGCAGTTCCTGACATGGACAGAGGTGGCAGCAGAGAGCACTGTGTCAGACTAGAGAGAATACACCACTTACTGCAGGACATACAGTAGCTGATAAGTACAGGAAGACTCTAAAATCTCTAAAACTATGACATCAGTTGATCTGAAAGAAAAAATGGCTGGAGTTCCACTTTAAGAGTCGGATTGGAAGTGGCCTTCTAGTCTCCTTCTCTGGGCTGTGGTCACACATGAAGGTTATGATATTGTCTGTTCCAGCCATTCAGATGACTGTGATATGCGGTGGGCCCTAATGGGGCAGCCTCTTCAATTCTCTGTATCTGACGTCAGGTGAGACCTCCAGAGACATATTTAACATCCCTGCTCCATGTCCATCTCTGGTGATGTCGCTTATATCTGGATCACAATACATCTTTTCAGTAATCACATAGAAGTGGAAGGTGAACCCTCAATAAGGAGAATTAAGGAGTTCAGCTGTGGAGCCCGGAGTATATTACCTTTTGTGATTTTGCTCCTGAATTCCACTTTTTACAATCTCTTCGCTTTTCTAGTTTACATGGTAAAATCCAAAACAAGCGCTGTGAAGTGCAGGCAAAGGGTTAATGTGTATAACCTTTCCCCCCCTCCTTCCTCTTTCTTTGGCAGTCACCCCAAGATTGTTGTGAGGAGTCTGGCCAGTCGGTGAACTGACTAATCAGAACCATCTGTCTCCGCCGAGGCCCCTATTTGCATTGTTTAGCATACGCTGAAGATGAAGAGCTCATTTCTTACATTCCTCCTACAATTGGTCTAATGTAGAACTCCAGGCCGGGTCTAAGCTGAACCAGGTGCTGCACCCCCAGAGCTCAGCCCAGTGTGAACGGGGCCAACGGCAGAGAAGACATCACCCTCGGCTCCAAACCCACAGCTGCGGATTCCTGCAGGGACCCTGTGCCCACTACAACCCTCACCATGCTCGACCTAAGGTAAGCTGCCTTCCCTCCCTGCTGGGGTCTGGTATACCACAACAACATCCCTGTCATCTGCGGCACGTGGACAATTTAAATTTTTCTACATTTTTGTAAGTTTTCCACAGTTTAATTTTATATATATATATATTTTTTTTTTATTATGAGAAAAATAAAAATACTCAACACCTCTATGCACGATGCATGACCTGATCTGCTCAACTATTTTTTTTAATATTTAAATTTTTTATTTTTATTTTTTTTACTTGCTATAAAAAATGCAACTCCATAGCTGTCTGTAGCTTTTTTTCTAGTTTTAATGGCATGCTTACATGGACAAGTTTTTCTTACAGGTTATTGTAGCCAAAACCAGAAAAGAAGAGAAATCTCAGTCTTTCCTATATGACCTTTTCTCTGTTTATAGTCTGTTCCTGGCTTTGGCTTCAAAAATCTGTCAGTCTATCTGTAAACGCCCCATACGTCTTTGGCCGCTGTCACTTCTCAGTTACATCACGTGTGGAACCTCTCGGGAGCGTCAGTGCTGCGCTGGTGACATTTATCTGTATCAAAGTTGCATGTTGAGTTAAATTTTATTTTGTATTTGTATTATTTCCTGTTTTTTATATCTCTCTCTCTATAAGTATATATAATTTTTTAAATTTTATGATGAGCTTTTATTGTATATTTATCATTTCTATTGGCATCCAGAGCGGCTGTCAGATCACACTGCAGTCATAGTGGGTGCAGCTTTGGATGTGAGCGGAGCAGATGATATAACGTTGGGTCAGTAGATAATACAATAATGTGACTCCACTGGTCGGGAGCAGCATTTAGCCTTATTTCTTAGAGGGTCCCCACTCAGGACTATAGGCTTTCCCAAGAAGGAAATATTGCTGCAGTATTGCACCACCCAGTGTATGTACTTGTTACACTGTAAATAAAGGCACAGGGTTTTATGGTTTTCATCTACCACAGTCCTTTGCTATCATGAACTACATCAAAACCAATAACTGACACTAAGCTACTTGTTGATCCCCCGTCAGGACCCCCCATCTATAGGCGGGGGGCGCCCACACTGCTGGTGTGTCACACCTCCTCTACATCAGGGTGCCTGCTCCTTTAAGGGAGAATACTTTGCCCGTTTTAACTGAGTTGTGAACAGTCTCTGTCTTCCACCTGTGATCTGTGCTCTGCTGATGGGGAATGCTGAGACTTGTAGTGCCACAGCAGGCGACCAGACTTCTGCTCCCTGCATATGATCCCCCTGCTGCACAGCTGTAAAGCACATTGCGTATCTCAATCAATGCATAGAGTCACACTGAGCAGATGATCCCCATCATCCCACACATCCATAGTATAAACCGGACCCCTCCCCCCTGCGGAGCCCCCGACATATATACCACAGGCGTAATGGAAGTAGTGGAATCCCTGAGTCCTGAGAGGTTCTGCATCTTTCTTACATATTGCTTGCTGTCAGTGACTGGAGGAAATATCTAACACAGGTGTCCGGATAGTTGCATGTATGACCACTCTCCTGTGTCCCCTGCACCTTCCACCAAACCATACTCAGAGCTATAAACAAAAAAGGATAAGGCTGATACCAGAGAGTAATAGATTGTATATACCTGTCCTACAGTCACCCCCCCCCCCCCCAGCCTGACATGGCTGATATCAGAGAGTAATAGATTGTATATACCTGCCCTACAGTCACCTCCTCCCCCCCCCCCCAGCCTGACATGGCTGATACCAGAGAGTAAAAGATTGTGTATATACCTGTCCTACACCCCCCCCAGCCTGACATGGCTGATACCAGAGAGTAATAGATTGTATATACCTGTCCTACAGTCACCTCCCCCCCAGCCTGACATGGCTGATACCAGAGAGTAATAGATTGTATATACCTGTCCTACAGTCACCTCCCCCCCCCCCCCAGCCTGACATGGCTGATACCAGAGAGTAATAGATTGTATATACCTGTCCTACAGTCACCTCCCCCAGCCTGACATGGCTGATACCAGAGAGTAATAGATTGTGTCTCCCCCAGCCTGACATGGCTGATACCAGAGAGTAATAGATTGTATATACCTGTCCTACAGTCACCTCTCCCCCCCCCCCCAGCCTGACATGGCTGATACCAGAGAGTAATAGATTGTATATACCTGTCCTACAGTCACCTCCCCCCCCCCCCCCAGCCTGACATGGCTGATACCAGAGAGTAATAGATTGTATATACCTGTCCTACAGTCACCTCCCCCCCCCCCCAGCCTGACATGGCTGATATCAGAGAGTAATAGATTGTATATACCTGTCCTACAGTCACCCCCCCCCCCCAGCCTGACATGTCTGATACCAGAGAGTAATAGATTGTATATACCTGTCCTACAGTCACCTCCCCCCCCCCAGCCTGACATGGCTGATACCAGAGAGTGATAGATTGTATGTACCTGTCCTACAGTCACCCCCCCCCCCCCCCAGCCTGACATGGCTGATACAAGAGAGTAATAGATTGTATATACCTGTCCTCTACACCCCCCCCCCCCCAGCCTGACATGGCTGATACAAGAGAGTAATAGATTGTATATACCTGTCCTACAGTCACCCCCCCCCCAGCCTGACATGGCTGATACCAGAGAGTGATATATTGCATATACCTGTCCTACAGTCACCTCCCCCCCCCAGCCTGACATGGCTGATACCAGAGAGTAATAGATTGTATATACCTGTCCTACAGTCACCTCCCCCCCAGCCTGACATGGCTGATACCAGAGAGTAATAGATTGTATATACCTGTCCTACAGTCACCTCCCCCCCCCCCCCCCAGCCTGACATGGCTTATACCAGAGAGTAATAGATTGTATATACCTGTCCTACAGTCACCTCCCCCAGCCTGACATGGCTGATACCAGAGAGTAATAGATTGTGTCTCCCCCAGCCTGACATGGCTGATACCAAAGAGTAATAGATTGTATATACCTGTCCTACAGTCACCTCCCCCCCCCCCAGCCTGACATGGCTGATATCAGAGAGTAATAGATTGTATATACCTGTCCTACAGTCACCTCCCCCCCCCCCAGCCTGACATGGCTGATATCAGAGAGTAATAGATTGTATATACCTGTCCTACAGTCACCCCCCCAGCCTGACATAGCTGATACCAGAGAGTAATAGATTGTATATACCTGTCCTACAGTCACCTCCCCCCCCCCCCCAGCCTGACATGGCTGATACCAGAGAGTAATAAATTGTATATACCTGTCCTACACCCCCCCCCCCCCCCCAGCCTGCCATGGCTGATACCAGAGAGTAATAGATTGTATATACCTGTCCTACAGTCACCTGCCAGCCCCCCGCCCCAGCCTGACATGGCTGATACCAGAGAGTAATAGATTGTATATACCTGTCCTACAGTCCCCCCCTCCCCCCCAGCCTGACATGGCTGATACCAGAGAGTAATAGATTGTATATACCTGTCCTACAGTCACCTCCCCCCCAGGCTGACATGGCTGATACCAGAGAGTAATAGATTGTATATACCTGTCCTACAGTCACCTCCCCCAGCCTGACATGGCTGATACCAGAGAGTAATAGATTGTGTCTCCCCCAGCCTGACATGGCTGATACCAGAGAGTAATAGATCATTTACCTGTCCTGGTTACTATACCATGCTATGAATCTATAGCTTGTTGGGCTCTGCCTCATCCCCTATTGGCCGGCAGTGTTGGACCTTCCATGGCCGTGTTAGACCTGTGTAGGTTACAATGTACACGGCCGCTGGGATCCTGTGAAGGGATAATGAAGTGAAAGGAAAATGCTTTGGTAATTTTCCTGTGGTTTTTCCACAAATTAATGAGACATAACTTGGGGCCTTTCCTCTCCCAGAGATCCCGGCCCTGGAAGCCAAGACAAATGTTTCACTAAGCTTGAACTGGCAGAACAATCCGCATCACGTCGATTACTGGCACGGCGGAGGGCCGGAGCCGGTCTGTGACCGGGGGTGAGGTAATGGGGGCCAAGGTTGTGCCCAATATTTCAGGGGTAACAGTATTGCCCCAGACTCTTGGTAAAAGACCAAGCCAGCATGGTGAGGCATCAAGCTGCTGCCAGACTGTATACCCTGAGGAAGCGGAGCACAGCAAGAAGCCAACTATATGGACACCAGCAGATATCCTTTTATTGGCAATGTCCACCTGAATCGTGTTATAGTCTGTGATATACTGCAGAGCTGCACTCACTATTCTGCTGGTGGGGTCACTGTGTACATACATTACATTACTGATCCTGAGTTACATCCTGTATTATACCCCAGAGCTGCACTCACTATTCTGCTGGTGGGGTCACTGTGTACATACATTACTGATCCTGAGTTACATCCTGTATTATACCCCAGAGCTGCACTCACTATTCTGCTGGTAAGGTCACTGTGTACATACATTACATTACTGATCCTGAGTTACATCCTGTATTATACCCCAGAGCTGCACTCACTATTCTGCTGGTGGGGTCACTGTGTACATACATTACTGATCCTGAGTTACATCCTGTATTGTACTCTAGTCTCCGGAGCTGCACTCACTATTCTGCTGGTGGGGTCACTGTGTACATACATTACTGATCCTGAGTTACATCCTGTATTGTACTCCAGTCTCCGGAGCTGCACTCACTATTCTGCTGGTGGGGTCACTGTGTACATACATTACTGATCCTGAGTTACATCCTGTATTGTACTCCAGTCTCCGGAGCTGCACTCACTATTCTGCTGGTTGCCAAGAGAATGAAGGACAAGTTGTTGACTGGAGATGGTTAGCAGCTTAGCTGAGCAGTTACGTTGGGCCCCCATTGACCCTATGTGGACAGTGTGAATGACTTTGCTTGTGTTTTGTTTTTTAGGATATTGTCCCTGATCACACTGAGCCTCTGCCTCCCAGACACAGCACATGGACAGGTGAGCAGCCTCTGATAGATATAGTAGATGCCGTCTATGCTGTAACTGTTTTCTCTTATGTGATTGCTCCTCAGGGGCGTGGCTGAAAATTACTGACACACACACACATACACACACACATACACACACACATACACACATACACACACAATAAAATTCAGCTATAAAGTGGGATATAACAGAACCCTATCTATGGTCATAGAGAGCGGATAGAGAGGTCTGTGCAGCTGTAACTGTATGTCTGCACAGTTCTCTCTTTGATGGAGCAGAGTAATTCAGGATCACTTTGCCTCATAGTTTAGTGTTACCTTATCAGTCAGTATTACTGAGGGGAGGGGGCCAAAGGGTCAAATCAATAGTGACAACTGCTATAGCGGAGTTACTGCTGCTCTTACAGTATATACCCCATAGTGTGACCGCTCTTACAGTATATACCCCATAGTGTGACCGCTCTTACAGTATATACCCCATAGTGTGACCCCTCTTACTGTATATACCCCATAGTGTGACCGCTCTGACAGTATATACCCCATAGTGTGACCGCTCTTACAGTATATACACCATAGTGTGACCGCTCTTACAGTATATACACCATAGTGTGACCGCTCTTCCAGTATATACACCATAGTGTGACCGCTCCTACAGTATATATCCCAGTGTGACCGCTCTTACAGTATATACACCCCATAGTGTGACCGCTCTTACAGTATATACACCGTAGTGTGACCGCTCTGACAGTATATACACCATAGTGTGACCGCTCTTACAGTATATACACCATAGTGTGACCGCTCTCACAGTATATACACCATAGTGTGACCGCTCTTACAGTATATACACCATAGTGTGACCGCTCTGACAGTATATACACCATAGTGTGACCGCTCTTACAGTATATACACCATAGTGTGACCGCTCTTACAGTATATACCCCATAGTGTGACCGCTCTTACAGTATATACACCCCATAGTGTGACCGCTCTTACAGTATAGACTCCATAGTGTGACCCTCTTACAGTATATACCCCATAGTGTGACCCTCTTACAGTATATACCCCATAGTGTGACCGCTCTTACAGTATATACACTCCATAGTGTGACCGCTCTTACAGTATATACACCATAGTGTGACCCTCTTACAGTATATACCCCATAGTGTGACCGCTCTTACAGAATATACACTCCATAGTGTGACCGCTCTTACAGTATATACACCATAGTGTGACCGCTCTCACAGTATATACACCATAGTGTGACCGCTCTCACAGTATATACACCATAGTGTGACCGCTCTCACAGTATATACACCATAGTGTGACCGCTCTGACAGTATATACACCATATTGTGACCGCTCTTACAGTATATACACCATAGTGTGACCGCTCTTACAGTATATAACCCATAGTGTGACCGCTCTTACAGTATATACCCCATAGTGTGACCGCTCTTACAGTATATACCCCATAGTGTGACCGCTCTTACAGTATATACCCCATAGTGTGACCGCTCTTACAGTATATACACTCCATAGTGTGACCGCTCTTACAGTATATACACTCCATAGTGTGACCGCTCTTACAGTATATACACTCCATAGTGTGACCGCTCTTACAGTATATACACTCCATAGTGTGACCGCTCTTACAGTATATACACTCCATAGTGTGACCGCTCTTACAGTATATACCCCATAGTGTGACCGCTCTTACAGTATATACACCATAGTGTGACCCTCTTACAGTATATACCCCATAGTGTGACCGCTCTTACAGTATATACCCCATAGTGTGACCGCTCTTACAGTATATACACCATAGTGTGACCCTCTTACAGTATATACCCCATAGTGTGACCGCTCTTACAGTATATACACCATAGTGTGACCGCTCTTACAGTATATACACCATAGTGTGACCGCTCTTACAGTATATACACCATAGTGTGACCGCTCTTACAGTATATACACCATAGTGTGACCGCTCTTACAGTATATAACCCATAGTGTGACCGCTCTTACAGTATATAACCCATAGTGTGACCGCTCTTACAGTATATACCCCATAGTGTGACCGCTCTTACAGTATATACCCCATAGTGTGACCGCTCTTACAGTATATACCCCATAGTGTGACCGCTCTTACAGTATATACCCCATAGTGTGACCGCTCTCACAGTATATACACCATAGTGTGACCGCTCTCACAGTATATACACCATAGTGTGACCGCTCTTACAGTATATACCCCATAGTGTGACCGCTCTTACAGTATATACCCCATAGTGTGACCGCTCTTACTGTATATACCCCATAGTGTGACCGCTCTTACAGTATATACTCCATAGTGTGACCGCTCTTACAGTATATATACCATAGTGTGACCGCTCTTACAGTATATACACCATAGTGTGACCGCTCTTACAGTATATACACCATAGTGTGACCGCTCTTACAGTATATACACCATAGTGTGACCGCTCTTACAGTATATACACCATAGTGTGACCGCTCTTACAGTATATACACCATAGTGTGACCGCTCTTACAGTATATACACCATAGTGTGACCGCTCTCACAGTATATTCACCATAGTGTGACCGCTCTTACAGTATATACCCCATAGTGTGACCGCTCTTACAGTATATACACCATAGTGTGACCGCTCTTACAGTATATACACCATAGTGTGACCGCTCTTACAGTATATACCCCATAGTGTGACCGCTCTTACAGTATATACCCCATAGTGTGACCGCTCTTACAGTATATACCCCATAGTGTGACCGCTCTTACAGTATATACACCGTAGTGTGACCGCTCTCACAGTAAAAAATCCCTTCCTATGCTGCTGTAGACACCTTTGTTACAGATTATTAGAGATGTCTGTATGATGTTGTATGCATATTTTTAGGTTAACTCCTTGTTGTTCTGTTATATACCACACATTGCCTTATTTGTTGGAGCATTACACCGATGTTCTCTTCCTGAGATCCTCTGCCCCTTTTCTTTCCCCTCATCTGGCTGCGCAGCAGCCTCCTGACACTGTGTTGCTACAGACTAATGTCTTCATGGCGGCATGTACTGTACAGTATTGTCCCTGCGTGTCCCTCCAGAGCAGCGCTCACTAGTTCTCAGAGCACTTTCACTCTTTGGTTTTGAGATAATCCCAGAAACGTGTATCCAATGTCAATTCCCAAACCACTGTGTCCTGCAGCCAACAAGCACAGCTGGCGCAGTGTGGGATCCCATTGGCCGGCCGCGCTCCAGCTTCCCTTAAAGGCAATCAGACTGTAACGTTGCATCATTTGTCACCAGAAATTGAATTTTTCCTACAATTAATAGTGAAAATCGCTTAAAATGTTTATAAGAAGATTGAAAATAAAACGTGATGTCCTGCAGCGAGGTGGCGGAGACAGATGTGTCCTGGAGGGTATACACTCCATCTGTATACTGAATACTGTAACCTAAATAGGACTGCCAGTAACCAATATCCATATGCATTAGAACAACATATATAACCTTCAACTAAAAAATGCTGGAAAAAAATCTTAATTATCAATAAATGCTTTATTGTTACATGCAAGAAATATATTTTAAAAAACATATTAAAAAGGAGGCAGAAAATAATACAATACATGCATCAGATGGTTTACAAGGCAGATGAAGGTAGATATTGTATGCTCTATATACTAAGCAAATTGATGGTATGTCAGTCGACCCACAGAGGTGTAAAAGTGCATAAACGCTGGTAGACTCAAAAAGTGCTAAAGTAGACTTATATGTATAATGCTGCAAGTGCAGACTAAAGTGCAATGTCACATACAAAGAAAAATATACTTAAACCTCAGGGTGCAAAGATATTCTGCCTAGTAATTATTACTAGATATTATTAGTGGTATTACTAGGCAGAATATCTTTGCACCCTGAGGTTTAAGTATATTTTTCTTTGATTATAATTGCATTTTTCCTTGAGTTCTACACTGTGTATGTGACATTGCACTTTAGTCTGCACTTGCAGCATTATACATATAAGTCTACTTTAGCACTTTTTGAGTCTACCAGCGTTTATGCACTTTTACACCTCTGTGGGTCGACTGACATACCATCATTTGCTTAGTATATAGAGCATACAATATCTACCTTCCTCTGCCTTGTAAACCATCTGATGCATGTATTGTATTATTTTCTGCCTCCTTTTTAATATGTTTTTTAAAATATATTTCTTGCATGTAACAATAAAGCATTTATTGATAATTAAGCATACTGTATATAATTCTCTAGTCAGCTTCAGAGCTGCATGCACAATTCTGCACATGAATACTGAAATCTCCCACAATGCATTGCAGCAGAATACACCTCAGAACCAGAGATATGATGTTATCCTGTGTGTTTCTTTCAGCGCCAATGCTCTAATGGCTTTGACATGGACAGAATAACTGGGGAGTGTTTAGGTAAGTGGCATCTAAGTATGATTATATAGTTTAAAGGGGTTGTACAGTAGGGGAAAAATAGTGTTGCTTTGACGACCACTGGGCACAGCGCCACAGTTGTCGACCAGTCATGTGTGGTGTTGCCTGACCTCGTCTGGCCTGCACATAAGTGGGGCGCTGTGTTCAGTCCAGTTTTTAACTCTTCTAAGTTTTGCATGGCAGCCCGTAGAGCTGCAGTATTCTCCTCAGCTCTTGTAGTTGCCTCTGATGGTTCATCCTGAGCCTCCTGCTTCATAAATAGAATCCTATGGGTGACAGACTGGTCACTATAATGGTATCCATGTCCCAGATTATTACCCCGTCACCAAGGCTTACAATCTGCAGATCTGCACTCCCAGGATCATTTATACTTACTACATCCAAATGTGAAGAATTTTGGGAATGTTGGATCTTTGCTCCGAGTCCCCGGCCGCCCCTGAACGTTCTGTTCTGTAAATGCTGCATTGTTATCGGATACAATGTATCTCGCTTGGATATGTGCGTTTAGCCCAAAACTTCGTGTGATTTCATTCAGACGTGATGACAATTGTTTTCTCCTCTGTCTCCATTGTTTCATTGCTCCAATTCATCTAAGATCTAAGCAGATCTGCAGAATCCTATATAGGTTGGTGTGTCTCCATGGTTACAGACTACAAACAAACCCTTTGTAGTCAGTCCCCTCCCCCAACTGGGAGCCCCTACTCCTGTGTTTATAGTAAATGGCTAGATGTAACCCTACAACTTACTTTCTCTAGACATAGATGAATGTCGGACCATTGCGGATGCCTGCCGCGGGGATATGATGTGTGTGAATCAAAATGGAGGCTACCTCTGTATTCCTAGGACAAGCACAGTATACAGGTCACCCTACCGAAACCCCTTTCTGCCTGCTGCTGCCTCCCCCCTGGCTCCGCCTCTTACAGCTTCCAGCTTCCCATCGCCACCAAGACCGCTGATCTGTCGCTTTGGGTACCAGATGGATGAGAATAGTCAGTGTGTTGGTGAGTGACCTTAGTTATAATAATGATCAGTGTGCGGAATATCAAAGCCTTAGACCTGCAATTGGATGGTAACCTGAAAATATTGTCTTCAACCCCTCCCCTGCTGTTAGACCTCTTCACTTCTGTGATAAGCCCCTCCCCTGCTTAGACCACTTCCCTTCTGTGATAAGCCCCTTTCCTCCTTAGACCACTTCCCTTCTGTGATAAGCCCCTCCCCTCCTTAGACCACTTCCCTTCTGTGATAAGCCCCTCCCCTGCTTAGATCAGTTCCCTTCTTTGATAAGCCCCTCCCCTGCTTAGATCACTTCCCTTGTGTGATAAGCCCCTCCCCTGCTTAGATCACTTCCCTTCTGTGATAAGCCCCTCCCCTGCTTAGATCCCTTCACTTCTGTGATAAGTCCCTCCCCTGCTTAGATCACTTCACTTCTGTGATAAGCCCCTTCCCTGCTGTTTCTCCTCTTCCCTTTTATGTTAAGCTCCTCCCCTGCTGTTATATTTTTTTCTGTGTTATAAGCCTTTCCCTTTCTGTGTTATTCCTCTTCTTTTCTATAGTAAGCCCCTTCCCTGCTGTGTTACGCCCGTTCACACTGAGCAAAACAGGCAGAAATTCCAAACGGAACTTGTGCCGCGGACTCTACTTGGAATCCCGCCTGCCTAACTATGTCAATGTGACATCTCATGTGCCTCTGCTCTCCACCACTTTCTGCTCAAAGAATTGACTTGTCAATTCTTTGAGCGGAGAGTGGAGGCATGCTAGACATCACAATGAGCGCCGCAGCCTGTTTTGCTCAGTGTGAACAGGCCCTAAGCCCCTCCCCTGCTGTAACTCCTCTTCCCTTCTATAGTAAGCCCCTCCCCTGCTGTTAGACCTCTTCACTTCTATGGTGGGACCCTCCCCTGCTGTTACCCCTCTTCTACAGTAAGCCCCTCCCCTGCTGTTACTCCTCTTACCTTCTATGGTAGTACCCTCCCCTGCTGTTACCCCTCTTCTACAGTAAGCCCATCCCCTGCTGTTAGTTCTCTCCTACAGTAAGCCCTTGCCCTGCTGTTACCCCTCTTCTATAGTAAGCCCTTTCTCTACTGTTTCCCCTCTTCTACAGTAAGCCCCTTCCCCAGTTACCACTCTTCTATAGTAAGCCCTTCCCCTGTTACCCCTCTTCTATAGTAACCCCTTCCCCTGTTACCCCTCTTCTATAGTAACCCCTTGACCTGTTACCCCTCTTCTATAGTAAGCCCTTCCCCTGCTGTTATCCCTCTGCTATAGTAAGCCCTTCCCCTGCTGTTACCCCTCTTCTATAGTAACCCATTCCCCTGCTGTTACCCCTCTTCTATAGTAAGCCCTTCCCCTGCTGTTACCTCTCTTCTACAGGAAGCCCTTCCCCTGCTGTTATCCCTCTGCTATAGTAAGTCCCTCCCCTGCTGTTATATTCTTCTATAGTGATCCCTTCCCCTGCTGTTATCCCTCTGCTATAGTAAGTCCCTCCCCTGCTGTTACCCCTCTTCTATAGTAAGCCCTTCCCCTGCTGTTACCCCTCTTCTATAGTAAGTCCCTCCCCTGCTGTTACCCCTCTTCTATAGTAAGCCCTTCCCCTGCTGTTACCCCTCTTCTATAGTAAGTCCTTCCCCTGCTGTTACCCCTCTTCTATAGTAAGCCCTTCCCCTGCTGTTACCCCTCTTCTATAGTAAGTCCTTCCCCTGCTGTTACCCCTCTTCTATAGTAAGCCCTTCCCCTGCTGTTACCCCTCTTCTATAGTAAGTCCTTCCCCTGCTGTTACCCCTCTTCTATAGTAAGTCCCTCCCCTGCTGTTACCCCTCTTCTATAGTAAGCCCTTCCCCTGCTGTTACCCCTCTTCTATAGTAAGTCCCTCCCCTGCTGTTACCCCTCTTCTATAATAAGCCCTTCCCCTGCTGTTACCCCTCTTCTATAGTAAGTCCCTCCCCTGCTGTTACCCCTCTTCTATAGTAAGCCCTTCCCCTGCTGTTACCCCTCTTCTGTAGTAAGCCCTTCCCCTGCTGTTACCCCTCTTCTATAGTAAGTCCCTCCCCTGCTGTTACCCCTCTTCTATAGTAAGCCCTTCCCCTGCTGTTACCCCTCTTCTATAGTAAGTCCTTCCCCTGCTGTTACCCCTCTTCTATAGTAAGTCCCTCCCCTGCTGTTACCCCTCTTCTATAGTAAGCCCTTCCCCTGCTGTTACCCCTCTTCTATAGTAAGTCCCTCCCCTGCTGTTACCCCTCTTCTATAATAAGCCCTTCCCCTGCTGTTACCCCTCTTCTATAGTAAGTCCCTCCCCTGCTGTTACCCCTCTTCTATAGTAAGCCCTTCCCCTGCTGTTACCCCTCTTCTGTAGTAAGCCCTTCCCCTGCTGTTACCCCTCTTCTATAGTAAGTCCCTCCCCTGCTGTTACCCCTCTTCTATAGTAAGCCCTTCCCCTGCTGTTACCCCTCTTCTATAGTAAGCCCTTCCCCTGCTGTTACCCCTCTTCTGTAGTAAGCCCTTCCCCTGCTGTTACCCCTCTTCTATAGTAAGTCCCTCCCCTGCTGTTACCCCTCTTCTATAGTAAGCCCTTCCCCTGCTGTTACCCCTCTTCTATAGTAAGTCCCTCCCCTGCTGTTACCCCTCTTCTATAGTAAGCCCTTCCCCTGCTGTTACCCCTCTTCTATAGTAAGTCCCTCCCCTGCTGTTACCCCTCTTCTATAGTAAGCCCTTCCCCTGCTGTTACCCCTCTTCTGTAGTAAGCCCCTCCCCTGCTTTGTTTAATGTCTTCCCTCCTGTCATATCAGTTTTCTGCTCTGATCACATGACATTTTGGTATAGTCACTGTGCTGGATACGATTTTGGGGTGACATTCAAATCTCCCACAGACCCCGAAACCCTCATTCCCTGTATTATCAGACACAGCAGGAAAAACCCAGACAGACGGCTTCTTAAGGCCGAGCGCTCTCCAGGTGTCTCTAGAGTTTCCTAAATTACTCGCAGTTCTTGGCGGGCTCAGCGCTCAGGACTGACACACGGCTGCTTGTTTTGGCTGCAGTTGGCGCCGTTTCCCAGTCCAGGCCTTTTACCATGGAGTTAAAAAAAAATGGCAACAAGACAAAAATGTGACTGCAGCAATGGCTGGAGCTGAATCCAGCGAGATCCAACCCGTACTATATATATATATATATATATATATATATATATATACATACATATATATACACACATACAGATATAGTCACAGACCATCAGCCACCTACATACAGCGAGGAGACAATGTGTAGTTTTTCTGTATATTATTACTATGCTGCAGAATTCTTAAAGGGGTACTCCACTCAAACACAACTTTTGATATGTTGCTGCCCATGGCGAGACTAACAATTCCTTCCATACTTGGTATTATCTATTCAGTCTTCTTCCCCCAGTTCTAAGCTGATGATTTCTGCTGAAAAGCTTCTTTGTAATGCTGGGAGGGATAATCACAGTGAGTTCATCAGCAACTTGTCCTCAGATTAACCCTCCCAGCATTACAAAGAAGCTACAATGTTGCAGATGAAGCCTGCCAGGGACTTGTTTACATCAGCCGTCTCAGAAGGGAGAAGGAAGGAGAAGGAGACAGAAAGAAAGGCTCACACAGATTTTTGTGTCTTCAGCAGAAAGCAGCAGCTCAAAACTGGGGGAAGGAGACTGAATAGATAATAACAAGTATGGAAGGAATTGTTAGTCTCGCCATGGGCAGCAACATATTAAAAGTTATGTTTGATTGGAATAACCCTTTAAATCACTTTAACTATAAACTGGGATAGGGGCGCTATTGCATTGATCTCTATGAAACATACTTGCTGTCTGCAGTGGTGACAAGCGGTACTGCAAGTGTCATATATGATTTCTGCCTAACAGTAGCTGCTTATTGTAGTCCAGTGTAACTCTATTAAAACTGCTTAAAACATTGGATTTGCAAGTGCATCACTTTAAAACACACACATAAAATAGTAACCATGCTATAATGGTGGGTTGTGCTCTACATCTGATATTTTGGTTGCAATGCGACCGGCTTTGGGGAGGATTGGTTTTCATTGTGGTCAAGTAAAGTTTAGGAATCTTTATTTCTCCAGCTGTTTCCAGTCTGTCAATTGGAAGATAATTGTAGTGACTGCGCTGCCACAATATGAAGGTAATGTGAGACTGCCTGCTGCCCCCTGCTGGCCGGTCAGAAGGGGGCGGGGGGGCGCAGTCCCAGAATCCTGTGTATTATTACACATATGTCTAGATCATGGCGGTCACCGCCTGTCACTCAACGCTATAGAAAGATGCTAAAAATGTCATTAAGAAAGCCAATGACTTCACAGCCCAAACATGTGACTCCCTGGAGCCGCCGCCCTCTCTGGGGTTCGCAGGGGTCGGGGGCGACGCTGGGAGCCAGGAGGATATTTTCGGAATGTGTTGGACGCTGGAGTTTCTGTTTCTTGTGCAATGTATAAAAAAATCAGTTCTCAATTTGTTGTTGCAACACGGATTGGCGGCGAGTTAGTGCAGTGGTATCGGCAGAGACGCAGTGTAATGACTTGTTTTCATGATTTGTTGGACATCTGGGGAACAGATCGGAGCCGGGCGGCTCCACGTTGGGTGACGGAGAGGATGACTTATCAGCCGTGCTGCTGTATACAGGAGGTACCATATACCAACACCCCCCAAAGGGGATGACATTGCCTCCACCAGAGTGATCCAAGAGCAGAGAACCATGGCTGCTCTGTTCCAGGAACAGCGCCACACCTGTCTTACAGGTTGGATCTGGTATTGCAGCTCAGCCCTATTTACTTTCAGAAAGCTAAGCTGCAATACCAGACACAACCACTGGGCGGCCGTGATGTGATGGGAACAAAGCAGCCATGTTTTTCAAACTCTGGGTGATGCTTTGATATGTACACATATGTCCGGTAGTTATCACCTTCATTACATGCTATACTCTGGTTGCATCCAGAGCTGCATTCCCAATTCTGCTGGGAGATCACAAGACTGTGATATGGTGTAAGCGAGGCTGTTCAGTCATGTGACTAGGAGAATTGTAAATGGAGAAGACGTCATTATCTTATAGAAGTAAAGTAGGAACCCTTATTCTATGGAAGAGGTTTCTAAACTACAAGTCCCATCATATCATGAGAGCTGGAGGCTGAAAGTGCCTGATGGGAGTTGTAGTTATTGAGCCACAGATTGCAGATGTTGCCATGTAGTGTATCCTATAATACCAGCTGCTGTATTCGCTATCTCTTACCCCTCAGCTGGTGGCACAGGCCCTATAACCAGCCCCTGTTTTCCACCATGATTTACCCTCCTGTTGGTTTCTCTTTTGCAGATATTGATGAATGTGCGAGCGACTCCCATCATTGCAATCCCACCCAGCTGTGTATAAACACTGAGGGGGGCTACACCTGCTCCTGCCTGGAGGGGTACTGGTTACTGGAGGGACAGTGTCTGGGTGAGTCCACAATTCCTGTTATCTATATACACACACACACACACACACATACACAGTGGTGCCTTGGATTATGAGCATAATTTGTTCTGGGACGGCGCTTGTAATCCAAATCTACTCTTAAACCAAAGCAAATTTTCCCATAAGAAATCATAGAAATGCAGACAATTGGTTCCACACCCCAAAAATTATTATTATTTTTTTTTCTGAATAAGGCTAGGTTCACACTGCGTTTTTGCAAAAAACGGATGAAAAAAAGGATGCATTTGTTTTGATCTGTTTTTCCATTGACTTCCATTGTAAAAAAAAAAAAACGGATCAAAACAGATCCGTTTTTTTTAACAGACACGAAAGTAGTGTCAGCTATGTTTTTGTGTCCGTCCAAAAAAAAAAAAAACGGATCAGTTTTTTTTTTTACAATGGAAGTCAATGGAAAAACGGATCAAAATGGATGCACACAAATGCATCCTTTTTTTCATACGTTTTTTGCAAAAATGCAGTGTGAACCTAGCCTAACGTAAAACAAATGAAACAAACATTCAGAAATAGCAGAATCTGTGATATTATAAGTTACTGTACAGTAATGGAGAGGATGGGAAACAAAAGGGCGGACAGAGACTGCAGGGAGCAGGAAGGAATGAGCAGGGCAGATGTGGGCACATACATGCAGCGCTCTCTGTCCGGGGAGAGAGGGGTTACAGCTATGCAGAGATTACCCCCGCAGTCCTGTCCCCTGATGTAAGCCCCAGCCTGAACTGGATCTGCTATGATTTGGAAGGTGAGAGAGACTTCCTGGGTCAGAGTACAGGGCTGTAGACCCCGCTATACAGACCATGCCCCTCCCCCACTCGCCCTCCCGCCCAGTGCAGGGAGCTCTTACACCAAAGCAATGCTCTTACACCAAGGCACAATTTTAAAAAACTGTGAGCTCTTAAACCAAGTTACTCTTAAACCAAGGTACCACTGTGTGTGTATATATATATATATATATATATATATATATATATATATATATATATATATATATATATATATATATATATATATATATATATATATATTAGGGGCTCGTTGTTAATGCTCTATGTGACTGAGATCCCTTTCAAAAGTTATTAGGTGCCACAATGGCGCTGGTGTTATATCAAGCAGCCATGTTTTTATAATATAAACGTTTTCTTTTTCAAATCAGCCGCTCTCAGAAAGTTATACAGATGTGTATTTTACTCCTATATAAGAATCTCCAGTCTTCAAGTACTTATCAGCTGCTTTGTGTCCTGCAGGAAGTGGTGTATTCTCTACATTCTGACACAGTGCTCTCTGCTGCCACCTCTGTACATGTCAGGAACTGTCCAGAGCAGCTGCAAATCCTTATAGAAAACCTCTCCTGCTCAGGACAGTTCCTGACTTGGACAGAGGTGGCAGCAGAGAGCACTGTGTCACACTGGAGAGAATACACCACTTTCTGCAGGACATACAGCAGCTGATAAGTACTGGAAGACTTCAGATTTGTATCTAACTTTCTGACACAAGCTGATCTGAAAACCTTTTTTTCCTGAAGTTCCCCTTTTAAGGGAAGGAATAGCTCACTGTGTAACACTGTGTTAATCAGAACCATATGTGGAATATGAGCAGATACAAATACATGGATACATCCAGAACTGACAGGGTCTCCACAGCGCCCCCAGGATTTTGAAGGCGATGCCCAGTGACCGCAGTTTTCATATGGCGCCGGATTCACGAATCTTCAGAAGATACCATAAAGGAGATTTACAGCTTGTTTATTCTGGGCCGTGGCGTCAGATGAAACAACTTTCCTTCTCTGCCTCCTTTGTCGCCTCTTTGAAGATAACAGGATGAATTCTGAGCTGTGGGGGTCACATCTGGACCCTCCAGACTGAGGAGAAGAAGGGAAGAAGAAGGCCTACAGAAGTGTGTGTGTGTGTGTGTGTGTGTATATAATATATACACTGGTGCCTTGGATTACGAGCATAATTCGTTCCAGGACTGTGCTTGTAATCCAAATCCACTCTTAAACCAAAGCAAATTTTCCCATAAGAAATCACTGATATGCAGACAATTGGTTTCACACACCCAAAATAATGATTTATTATTCTGAATAACATGTAAAACAAATGAAACAAAGATTCAGAAACAGCAGAATCTGTGATAGTATAAGTTACTGTCCAGTACTGGAGAGGATGGGAAACACAAGGCTGACAGAGACTGCAGGGAGCATGAAGGAATGAGCAGGGCAGATGTGGGCACATACAGTGGCGTAGCCACCGTGGTCGCGGGGGTCGCCGCCGCGACCGGGCCCGCCACAAAGGGGGGCCCTCAGGGCCCCGCAAGGCCCTCCCTTTCAATCACTCTTGTGACCGCAAGCATTGTTTTGCTTGCGGTCACAAGAGTCCGACTCTGTCTTCCCCCGGCTGCTGCGCAGCTGCCGGGGATGTTGCGTGTTATCCCCGGCAGCGCACGGATCCCAGAACTCCCTGCGCGCCTTGGGCCCTGACTTCCGGTTCCGGCGCGCAGGGAGCTCTGGGATGCGCGCGCTGCCGGGGATAAGACGCGACACCCCTGGCAGCCGCGCAGCAGCCGGGGACAGACCGAAGGAGTGAGGATCAACGTGGGAGCGCGTTGTCAGGTAAGTTAAGTTTAGTTTTTTATCAGCCTGTACGGGTGGGGGGAAAGAGGGGGGCATCTATGAGGGTGGGGGGAAAGAGGGGGGCATCTATGAGGGTGGGGGGAAAGTGGGGGGCATCTATGAGGGTGGGGGGAAAGAGGGGGGCATCTATGAGGGTGGGGGGAAAGGGGACCATCTATAAGGGAGGAGGGGGGGGTGAAGGGGACCATCTATAAGGGAGGAGGGGGGGTGGAGGGGACCATCTATAAGGGAGGAGGGGGGGGTGAAGGGGACCATCTATAAGGGAGGAGGGGGGGTGGAGGGGACCATCTATAAGGGAGGAGGAGGGGGGGGTGTGAAGGGGACCATCTATAAGGGAGGAGGGGGGGGTGAAGGGGACCATCTATAAGGGAGGAGGGGGGGGGTGAAGGGGACCATCTATAAGGGGGGAGGGGGGGGGTGAAGGGGACCATCTATAAGGGGGGGGGGTGAAGGGGACCATCTATAAGGGGGAGGGGGGGTGAAGGGGACCATCTATAAGGGAGGAGGGGGGGGTGAAGGGGACCATCTATAAGGGGGGGGTGAAGGGGACCTTCTATAAGGGAGGAGGGGGGGGGGGTGAAGGGGACCATCTATAAGGGAGGGGGGGTGAAGGGGACCATCTATAAGGGAGGAGGGGGGGTTGAAGGGGACCATCTATAAGGGAGGAGGGGGGGGGGTGAAGGGGACCATCTATAAGGGAGGAGGGGGGGGTGAAGGGGACCATCTATAAGGGAGGAGGGGGGGGTGAAGGGGACCATCTATAAGGGGGGGGGGGTGAAGGGGTCCATCTATAAGGGAGGAGGGGGGGTGAAGGGGACCATCTATAAGGGAGGAGGGGGGGGTGAAGGGGACCATCTATAAGGAAGGAGGGGGGGGTGAAGGGGACCATCTATAAGGGAGGAGGGGGGGGTGAAGGGGACCATCTATAAGGGAGGGGGGGGTGAAGGGGACCATCTATAAGGGAGGGGGGGTGAAGGGGACCATCTATAAGGGAGGGGGGTAAGGGGACCATCTATAAGGGAGGGGGGGGGGGAAGGGGACCATCTATAAGGGAGGGGGGGGAAGGGGACCATCTATAAGGGAGGGGGGGAGAGGGGGCCATCTATAAGGGAGGGTGGGGGGAGAGGGGGCCATCCATAAGGGAGGGTGAGGAGAGGGGGCCATCTATAAGGGAGGGGGTAAAGGGGGACATCTATATGGAGGGGGGAGAGGAGGCCATCTATAAGGGAGGGTGGGGGGAGAGGGGGCCATCCATAAGGGAGGGTGAGGAGAGAGGGGGCCATCTATAAGGGAGGGGGTAAAGGGGGCCATCTATATGGAGGGGGGAGAGGGGGCCATCTATAAGGAGGGCAACATGGGGGGAGAGGGGCCATCTATTTGGGGGGGGAAACATAGGGGGAGAGGGAATACACAGAGGGGGGCATATATTATTAGGGGGTCACATAGAGTCAGGGCTACCCACTAAATGAGGGTGTAAAGGGGACAGTACAGATGTGCAGTGTGTATATAGATGAGGATGGTGCCAGAGTGAGGAGACTAATATGTCTGTCTGGCAGATTCTGTGGATTGGTGGCTCGGAGAAGTTCTCATAACGGCCCAGGGCAAATGGAGAAGAAGATGAAAAGGGAAGAACTCCGATCAGAGAAGACGTCCCCCTGTGAGTCACCTGATATAACTGCACAGTAATGTATATGGTGTATAGAGCCTGTGCAGAGCTGGGGCCACCTCTATATGACTGGATGAGGTGATTTAGTGTACTGGATTTGGTCAGTAACAATATGGTGGTGATGGTAGTGGTTGTGGTGTGGCGGTAATGTTTCCTCCCTATATACTGGTATTACTGGTAATATAGGTCTCAGTATACAGGATTTGGTCGGTAACAGTATGGCAGTAATATGTACAGTGATAATACTTTCTCTTCCAATATGCTGGTGTTAGTGGTAATATCTGTCTTGGTGTGTGTGTATATATGTATATATATATATATATATATATATATATATATATATATATATATATATACACACACCAATAGCATCACTTGGTCGTGAAAGGAGGGGGGGGGGGCCCAAGTTGGCCTCTCGCACCAGGGCCCAGGAGACATTAGCTACGCCCCTGGGCACATACATGCAGCACTCTCTGTCCGGGGAGAGAGGGGTTACAGCTATGGAGAGATTACCTCCACAGTCCTGTCCCCTGATGTAAGCCCCAGCCTGAAGTGGATCTGCTATGATTTGGAAGGTGAGGGAGACTTCCTGGGTCGGAGTACAGGGCTGAAGACCCCGCTATGCAGACCATGCCCCTCCCCCACTCACACTCCCACCCAGTACAGGGAGCTCTTTAACCAAAACAATGCTCTTAAACCAAGTCAGAATTTTGAAAAGCTGAGCGCTCTTAAACCAAGTTACTCTTAAACCAAGGTACCACTGTGATATATATATATATAGTGTGTGTGTGTAAGGGGGTGGGGGGGACCATGGGTCTCATGGAGCCAATACTGTGTAATCGGGTGATGTGCAGCCAACAACTACCAGATTAAAGGGCCACACACGCTCTCTAGCCATCACTTCTGCGGCCTGGCCTGTGCGGTCGTAAGTCATGAGTAATCAAGAACCAATCTGAGAGCATGACACTGGTTAAGGGGCCACAAAGCTGTCAGGGCCAACTATAGATCTGTGACCACAGCTTTATATGTGATTGGAGACAGAAGACATATTTGCAAAATTAAGTATAAAAACTTCAGTTCTTCAAGTGTTTTCCACCTTAAGCAGACATGGCGGACGGGTCAGCAGTCAGTGTCTGGGTAAGAGATTGCAGATGTGAACGATGGGGATAGATAATAGATTTTGGAGAGAAAGACGTGTAATATGGCGCCGGAGGAGGGGCTGTAGCCTGTAATGTAACCGGCGAGCTGCTATTATATCAGAAGCTATTAAGCTGTATAATCAGCTGAAGTTTTGTTACAGTTTCATCACTTTGCTCTGCTATTGACTGTACAGGGACCACCCCGGAGTAATAGGAAGAGACAGGTTCAGCTGCTCCACTTTATATATCCTAAATGATCCCCCTAGGATGGGTGTAAAATGTATATAGTTTCTTCTGTGCTCGCTGTCGCCCCCTGCAGAGTAAAATTATCACTAACCAATCCCTGTCCTCATTGTATCTTCTGCATTTAACCATTGTTGCCAATAATAAGAGTAACATCTGTGATCCATGAGCTCCAGAGAACGCACCGTCCCCCAATGTTCCATCTATGTCCCCACCTACACATCCGTCCATGTCCGTTCCTGCACAGATCATCATTGTCCTCCCTTATTTATGCAACTGCATAATATTGAAGAGACGTTATACTATATACTGCTCACATCTAAGTAAATAGTAATCAGGTATCAACATTAAGTAGCTGCAAACTGTCTATAAATCATCAGCGCAATAAATATAAGAAACAATGTATTCTATCTAATCACAGAACATCCCATAGTGCACCTATACTGATCCTGAACTACATCCTGTATTATACTCCAGAGCTGCACTCACTATTCTGCTGGTGGGGTCACTGTGTACATACATTACATTACTGATCCTGAGTTACATCCTGTATTATACCCCAGAGCTGCACTCACTATTCTGCTGGTGGGGTCACTGTGTACATACATTACATTACTGATCCTGAGTTCCATCCTGTATTATACTGCAGAGCTGCACTCACTATTTTCAGACACCAATGGAAAGTTTTGAGCCTATTGTAGATGCCATGCTTTTCCTCACTCTCTCCACTAGGTGGAGCCTTACACCAGGAATTATATAGGATAATGACATTTACCTGTGTGTACTGACTATAAGAACTGTCATTTCTTTTACAGTGTTTGATTGCTTGATGGGATTGTAGAGGTTCTGTGGTCCTGTAATAATGTGATCTGACATATCTTGAAATAAAGTCTGGTTAATATATATGTTTAGTGTAAGCTTGTAATGCAACTCTCGTCCTATCTTTCATGTTATTTTTAAGATCTCTGCTTGCTGTCAATTTCTGGGCACGTTGTGGACTGATACATTGTAGCAAACTTCTCAGGCCAGGGGGCAGACAGGTGCCATTGATGTGCATAGCCGGCAGAGAATGTTTTACTCTTATATATTGTAACAAATCCTCAGCTGTGAGAAGAATTAGCTGAGGGTTTTCAGTGTCTCTGCTTGCTGTCACTGAATGGAAACAAAGTTGTCAGATAGTTGATCTATACAGATTGCTAATGGTTTCCATTCCATTACAGAGAATTTCATCCTAATCTCAGACCTGTGCCCAAAAGCTTACAATTATTACTAGAGATAATGTTGCTTTGTGTGCTGTTCTGCAGACATAGATGAATGCCGCTATGGATACTGCCAGCAGCTTTGTGCCAATGTGCCAGGATCCTACTCCTGTACCTGTAACCCTGGATTTGTGCTGAATTCTGATGGAAGATCCTGCCAAGGTATGTGGGGGTGCAGGAAGCTGAGATACGCTGTGCCCTGGAGGTAGCATTGCAGTCATTACTTGGCACGGCTGCAGTGTCGTTACAGTGTCCCAGGAGGCTGGATACACAATGAACCTCCCCACAGACTGGGGGTCCAGTACAGTTATGCACATTCTCTCTTATTCCAGACGTGGATGAATGCACCACAGAGAACCCGTGTGTTCAGAGCTGTGTGAACACCTATGGATCCTACCTGTGCCGCTGTGAGCCGGGCTACGAGCTGGAGGAGGACGGCGTAAGCTGCAGCGGTAAGTACTGCGCTCACATCATTGTCCTCATTCATAGAAAAATAGGAACTATAGCAGCAGATGACAAGTAAAGGAAAACACTATTGTCAGAGATGGCTGCAGCGGCAGGACGCGATGTTCTGCAGGATGCCATAACATTGGGCCGGGGTCCTGCTCCATAGTGGTAATGGGCTTGGACTGATACATTGTGACGAGTCTTCTGCAGAGATGAATGACTTGCGTTCTCTTTGCTCTCAGACATGGACGAGTGCAGCGTCTCAGAATTCCTCTGTCAGCACGAATGTGTCAATCAGCCGGGATCCTACTACTGCAGCTGCCCGCCCGGGTACTCCCTGCTGGACGACGCCAGGACCTGTCAGGGTGAGTGCCTAGAAGCTGGGGCACTGCTATACAGGGCAATGTCAATGGGTCAGTGTATCTGTGTGATACTCACCCGAGGGTTCAGATACTTTTGCATGAATCTAAAACAGTCTTGGTATAAAATCTATTGCCCTGTGTCCACAGCTCCAGGGCTATGTGTCACTGTGGTTACAGACTACAAACAAGAAAGGATTAACATGGGGCGGAAGATCTAAGTTTGTTTGTAGTCTGTAACCATGGAGACCTATAGACAAATCAGTGCTGGAGCCCCCCACATCCTCAGCTGTCCTCCTTATTGGGTGGGGGTCCTCTGCTCCTGTCTTTCAGATATTGATGAGTGTGACACCCGGAACAACACCTGCACCGTGGAGCAGACCTGCTTCAACTACCCAGGGGGCTATCACTGCTTAGACCCTGTGCGCTGCGACGAGCCGTACATCCAGCTCCAGGACAAGTACGTATATATATATATAATATATATGAGACACAAGAGGGACCTGCCCGGAGAGCCCTCATCCTGATAGGAAGGGATCCTGTTCCACTGCATGTGCCATAGCTCTACACACTGTACAAATGATTACTGTGCGGTTACATCCAGTGACACACAGGGGGCAACATTAAGGAGTCACTCTCTTTCCTTATTTTTTCTATCTAGCCCAGACGTCCATGAAGACCTCTTCCAACCATTAATTGTACTTGCAGAATCTGACAGACAAGGCTCTGCACCCACCCTTATTGCCCCAAATAATACCTCCCATGGTGAGGGTAGGTAGGTAATTCCCCTGCCCCTCTGTAGGTGTCTAAATTAGTTGTCACATGGGCGGTCCTATACTTTAAATGACAGCTGTGTATAAGCATGCATAGTGCAGGAATAAGCTATAATAGGAATAACCACTATAATAGCTCCTCTGTACCCCAGCCATACTGCCCATACAGACATGGCACGGAGAAATACATTATTACTGGGGTCTATGTGTCATCACTGTACATCTTGTGTCTGCCATAGCCGCTGTATGTGTCCTGTGGAGAACCCCACCTGCCGGGACCAGCCCTTCACCATCGTCCACAGACACATGGACATCGTCTCTAACAGCAGAGTCCCGGCAGACATCTTCCAGATGCAAGCCACCAGCCGCTACCCCGGGGTCTACTACATCTTCCAGATCAAGTCTGGGAATGAGGGCAGAGAGTTCTACATGAGGGTAAGCCAGGGGCGTACCTAGAAATGGCTGGGCCCCATAGCAAAATTTTGATTGGGCCCCCCCTCTGACTGACTACAAATCTATCAAGTGTAGTCATAACATTTAACTGCAACAGCTTGTCGGGAGGGCTTGCAGTTAATCGGACGTTTGCAGCACCATGAAGGCCAGCACGGCCACTAGGTGCTGCAAATGATGATGGCTCAGAGGGCCCAGTGTATTGCAGGAGTGGGTCACTGGGCCACTGTTGCGACAGGCCCTGTAGCAGTCGCTATGGCTGCTACTTTGGTAGTTACGCCCATGGGGTAAGCCATTGCCCTGCCACCACCGCCAGTCCTGCAGGGTGACCTGTGCTGTTTCCATTGTTAGAGTCGCTCGTAGTTCCCGTACCCTGTGTGCTGTATGGACACAGCACTGACGTGCTCTGCAGATAAGAGACTCCTATACACGTCTCTGCTCATTTATTACTATGGGACCTGCTGAGAACCTTCCTGTATATCCTAGGAACCTGCCGCCCTCCAGCTGGTGCAAAACTACTATAATTCCCATCATGCATGGACAGCCAAAACTTTGGTTCTCCAGGAATGCTGGGAAATACTGGAGGGCGGGCAGGAGAAGGGGGCAGAGGGGTCTGGAGGAGGATAATGAAGCCAGGAGGAGGGGGCAGAGGGGTCTGGAGAAGGATAATGAAGCCAGGAGGAGGGGGCAGAGGGGTCTGGAGGAGGAGGATGAAGCCAGGAAAAGGGGGCAGAGGAGTCTGGAGGAGGAGGATGAAGCCAGGAGGAGGGGGCAGAGGGGTCTGGAGGAGGAGGATGAAGCCAGGAAAAGGGGGCAGAGGGGTCTGGAGGAGGAGGATGAAGCCAGGAGGAAGGGGCAGAGGGGTCTGGAGGAGGAGGATGAAGCCAGGAGAGGGGGGAGGAAGCCAGGTGGAAGGGGCAGAAGGGTCTGGAGGAGGATAATGACGCCTGTAGGTGGTGACATAGGCCCCGTTCTCTCCTGTCCCTTAATAACACATGTCCGCTTCTGTGTATGGGGGTGAGAGGAACAGCTTATTAGCCGGTGAATATTGCTATACACTTAGCTTTTTCCCCCTGTCCTGTATCTGCTGCCCCCAGTAGGATGCGGAGCTGCTGCCCCCAGTAGGATGCGGAGCTGCTGCCCCCAGTAGGATGCGGAGCTGCTGCCCCCAGTAGGGTGCGGAGCTGCTGCCCCCAGTAGGGTGCGGAGCTGCTGCCCCCAGTAGGGTGCGGAGCTGCTGCCCCCAGTAGGGTGCGGAGCTGCTGCCCCCAGCATGCGCTGACAACCGCTGGGAGTTATATCTCTGTAGTAGCTGTGAAGACGCAGATTGGCCCCCAATATTCTATACTGCCCCCTCTACTGAGTTTCATCTCCTGATACGTTATTGATTTTTTATTTCTCATCTCAGCAAACTGGACCCATTAGCGCCACCCTGGTGATGACGCGACCAATCAAAGGGCCCCGCGATCTGACCCTGGACCTGGAGATGGTATCGGTGAACACCGTGGTTAACTTCCGAGGGAGCTCCATCATCCGGTTGAGGATATTTGTGTCTCCGCACTCCTTCTGAGCCCGCACCTCCTCCTGTAGCAGTATCCCCCCTTTCCTGATGTGCAGGCCTGTGTGAGCGCCCCCTGGAGATCACAGAGGGCAGCGAAGATTCATCCACTCCCTAAAACTCCCTAAAACTGTTAGAATTTGAGTTTAAAAAAAATAAAATCTCCATCTAGTGATAAACGTGATGATTCAGGGAACACGATGACTCCCACTGTTTCCAGTTCTAGATTGGCCGCAGCAGGGAAGGGGATTTATTTAAGCAATATACATTTTGAATGTTTTTGTTTATTTGGATTTTTTTTTTAAATGAATTTTAAATTTTTTTTAATTTTTTTGTGCTGAGAATTTCAATTAATAAAAATGTTTTGGAAATACAGACGTGTAAAAGGTGAATCCTGATATCCTGTCATTTATCTGTCCTGGTCTTCTGCAAGGAGGTCCCCATGATAACACTCCCTGGCACATGGGTTCCATAGTGTCACTGCTCTTACAGCAATGAATCTATAGAGAGCTCTATTGTGTCACTGCTCTTACAGTAAGGAATCCCTGTTGTGTAGGTATAGTAACTTTCTTTTCTGTATCTGTAGAGCAGTGCTACCCAGCAGTATGTCTATGCTGCTGGGAGTTGTAGTTTTGCAGCTGTTGATAACCCTACCCCAGGGGGTACGAGCCCCAGCCGTCTTGTTACACGTGTTCTTACCCTGCAGACAGAGCTCTCATTCAGAGCCGGGGATGAGATACCTGATACAATGTAAGAACAGTATACAGAGCCGCAATCGCCCGTATCTCTTATGGACATAGCATTCAGGGGGTCTGCATTATACCCCACTACTTCTCCTCTCCTATATAACATATAAGGACAAGTAGCTGTCTAATAATCCGGCATCTGATGGTTTAGGAACTCCCACATGCAGCACTCTGTTCCTCTGATAGTCCGGCACAAGCTCCTCCACAAGTCTGATAGTTCTGCAGAACATGGGAGACCCGGAAGCTGATATAGAAGACCCCCCACATCCATACACGTCACTGTCCCACCAGACTCGTTCTTGTTCCCCGGGAGACATCACTGAACCCTTAAAGGCAAATATTAGAAAACGCAGAAACCTTTTAAGTCCAAGGAAATCAGTTTTGATTGCAAATAAAGAGAAAGGAAAGAAGAATCCGATGCCTATGGGGGGGAGCTCAGCCTCCATTCACACACAGCGTATTGTATCCAGGATCTCTAGCCTGTTACTATGTATTACTCTACAGGGGTGACAGATGGCGGAGATCAGGACAATGGACAAGATGTGACCACTGACCACCACAGCGGATACTCACAGCACAGCCCGGATCACAGGCCGACAGCACAACACATACCCAATGCCATGTATCCTATCCAACCCAGCACTCGCCAGCTGCTGCACAGCTACAACTCCCATCCTGCCCCAAAAGATTAACCCATGGCTCTCCAGCTGCTGCACAACTACAACTCCCATCCTGCCCTGGCACCCAGAAGATTAACCCATGGCTCTCCAGCTGCTGCACAACTACAACTCCCATCCTGCCCCAAAAGATTAACCCATGGCTCTCCAGCTGCTGCACAGCTACAACTCCCATCCTGCCCCAAAAGATTAACCCATGGCTCTCCAGCTGCTGCACAACTACAACTCCCATCCTGCCCTGGCACCCAGAAGATTAACCCATGGCTCGCCAGCTGCTGCACAGCTACAACTCCCATCCTGCCCCAAAAGATTAACCCATGGCTCTCCAGCTGCTGCACAACTACAACTCCCATCCTGCCCTGGCACCCAGAAGATTAACCCATGGCTCGCCAGCTGCTGCACAACTACAACTCCCATCCTGCCCCAAAAGATTAACCCATGGCTCCCCAGCTGCTGCACAACTACAACTCCCATCCTGCCCTGGCACCCAGAAGATTAACCCATGGCTCTCCAGCTGCTGCACATCTACAACTCCCATCCTGCCCCAAAAGATTTAACCCATGGCTAACCTACTGCTGCAGAACTACAACTCCCATCCTGCCCTAAAAGATTAACCCATGGCTCTCCAGCTGCTGCAATGCACGTCTGGAGGCTGTGATGATCACTATGTTGGGGCACACTGCCCAGCCTGTGGCCTGTCTGCTCCCTGAGTTTTACCTCTGCTGCTAACTCTTGAGCCCTTCACCAGTTACTACTAGTAACCCAAGAAAGAGGAGGGGGATACAAACACTAGGTGCCCAAACCTCACACCATAGGATTCTGTTGACTCATTTACAACGAATGTACCATCAATATTAGCCATGTATAGAACGGCGCCGGTGCCGCGGTCCATTTTTTGTACTGCAGCCTGGTGTCCCGTGTACGGCGCTGTTCTATTCACAGGTGCCAGGTCGGGGCATTAGAATCAATGGGGCCACGTCATAGAAGGGCAGGGGTTTCCTCGAGTGCCTCATCCCCGGCGTGATACCCGAGAATAGAACAGCTCCATACACGGGAAACGGGCCGCGGTATGATGCGGAGCTGCTGCCCCCCAGTAGGATGCGGAGCTGCTGCCCCCAGTAGGATGCGGAGCTGCTGCCCCCCAGTAGGATGCGGAGCTGCTGCCCCCAGTAGGATGCGGAGCTGCTGCCCCCAGTAGGATGCGGAGCTGCTGCCCCCCAGTAGGATGCGGAGCTGTTGCCCCCCAGTAGGATGCGGAGCTGTTGCCCCCAGTAGGATGCGGAGCTGCTGCTCGCAGTATGGTGCGGAGCTGCTGCCCCCAGTAGGATGCGGAGCTGCTGCCCCCAGTAGGATGCGGAGCTGCTGCTCCCAGTATGGTGCGGAGCTGCTGCCCCCAGTAGGATGCGGAGCTGCTGCCCCCAGTAGGATGTGGAGCTGCTGCCCCGAGTAGGATGCGGGGCTGCTGCCCCCAGTAGGATGCGGAGCTGTTGCCCCCAGTAGGATGCGGAGCTGCTGCTCCCAGTATGGTGCGGAGCTGCTGCCCCCAGTAGGATGCGGAGCTGCTGCCCCCAGTAGGATGCGGAGCTGCTGCCCCCAGTAGGATGCGGAGCTGCTGCCCCCAGTAGGATGCGGAGCTGCTGCCCCTAGTAGTATGCGGAGCTGCTGCCCCCAGTAGGATGCGGAGCTGCTACCCCCAGCATGCGCTGACAACCTCTGGGAGTTATATCTCTGTAGTAGCTGTGAAGACGCAGATTGGCCCCAAATATTCTATACTGCCCCCCTCTACTGAGTTTCATCTCCTGATACGTTATTGATTTTTTATTTCTCATCTCCGCAAACTGGATCCATTAGCGCCACCCTGGTGATGACGCGACCAATCAAAGGGCCCCGCGATCTGACCTGGACCTGGTATCGGTGAACACCGTGGTTAACTTCCGAGGGAGCTCCTTCTGAGCCCGCACCTCCTCCTGTAGCAGTATCCCCCCTTTTCTGATGTGCAGGCCTGTGTGAGCGCCCCCTGGAGATCACAGAGCGGAGCGCAGATGAATAGAACAGCTCCATACACAGGAAACGGGCCACGGTTCAAAAAACAGACCGCGGCACCAGCTTCCCCACGCCGATGCTGTTCTATACATGGGTAATACTAAAGTCGAATGTACCTCATGGTACATTTACTTTAAGGTCCGTTTATGTCACCACCTGAGAAACCATATGGTGTGAAGCGGGGGTGGATCTGCTTGCTTCCTCGGGGGTGGGTCCTGCTTGCTTCCTCGGGGGTGGGTCCTGCTTGCTTCCTCGGGGGTGGGTCCTGCTTGCTTCCTCGGGGGTGGGTCCTGCATGGATACTTTGGGGGGGGGGGGGGTCCTGCTTGGATACTCGTGGTCGGGGGTTAGATCTAAAACTAAGTACCATAAATCCTAGTGGGTGTAACAGGTGTTAGTCCCTAATGCACCCATCTATCCAACATGGTGTGGTCCCATAACCAGCCACGATCCCAGCAACAAATTACAACAAAGGGTCACATGACTTCCATTTATTACAGTTCATTACCTTGCTGCACAATGGATCCACACAATAGTCGTCTCACATTAAGTGATTATTGTATCTTTCCCATTGTAAGTGTCCATGAAGCTCGGTTATTACAGAATTATCCGGGAACTTGAGACGGAGCTGACGGTGAAGGCGACACCTGAGATCCGAACTCTTGTGAAGCCAGACAAAGACCCCGAATGTGTCGGTCATTGTGCAAAATCTCCATGGCGTCTGCTCCTTGTTGGTGTTTACCAGAATACCACAACAATAGGGACTTGTCCCTGAGCCTATATATATATATATATATATATATATATATATATATATATATATATATATATATACACACACACACACACACACACACACAAACTCACACACACACACACACACACACTGAGAAGAACACCAGGAAATATTAGAGTGGTAAATCACCTGCCCTGGCTGGGAACGCACCATGAGACCTGGGTGTATATATATATATATATATATATATATATATATATATATATTATACACCGGCCACTTTATTAGGTACACCTGTCCAACTGCACGTTACCACTTAATTTCTAATCAGCCAATCACATGGCGTCAACTCAGTGCATTTAGGCATGTAGACATGGTCAAGACAATCTCCTGCAGTTCACACCGAGCATCAGTATGGGGAAGAAAGGTGATTTGAGGGCCTTTGAACGTGGCATGGTTGTTGGTGCCAGAAGGGCTGGTCTGAGTATTTCAGAAACTGCTGATCTACTGGGATTTTCACGCACAACCATCTCTAGGGTTTACAGAGAATAGTCCGAAAAAGAAAAACCATCCAGTGAGCGGCAGTTCTGTGGGCGGAAATGCCTTGTTGATGCCAGAGGTCAGAGGAGAATGGGCAGACTGGTTCCAGCTGATAGAAAGGCAACAGTGACTCAAATAGCCAACCGTTACAGCCAAGGTAGGCAGAAGAGCATCTCTGAACGCACAGTACGGCGAACTCAGAGGCAGATGGGCTACAGCAGCAGAAGACCACACCGGGGGCCACTCCGCTCAGCTAAGAACAGGAAACTGAGGCTACAATTTGCACAAGCTCATCGAAATTGGACAGTAGAAGATTGGAAAAACGTTGCCTGGTCTGATGAGTCTCGATTTTTGCTGCGACATTCGGATGGTAGGGTCAGAATTTGGCGTCAACAACATGAAAGCATGGATCCATCCTGCCTTGTATCAGCGGTTCAGGCTGGTGGTGGTGGTGTCATGGGGTGGGGAATATTTTCTTGGCACTCTTTGGGCCCCTTGGTACCAATTGAGCATGGTTGCAACGCCCCAGCCTACCTGAGTATTGTTGCTGACCATGTCCATCCCTTTATGACCACAATGGACCCAACATCTGATGGCTACTTTCAGCAGGATAATGCGCCATGTCATAAAGCTAGAATCATCTCAGACTGGTTTCTTGAACATGACAATGAGTTCACTGTACTCCAATGGCCTCCACAGTCACCAGATCTCAATCCAATAGAGCATCTTTGGGATGTGGTGGAACAGGAGATTGGCATCATGGATGTGCAGCCGACAAATCTGCGGCAACTGTGTGATGCCATCATGTCACTATGGACCAAAATGTCTGAGGAAGCTTCCAGCACCTTGTTGAATCTATGCCACCAAGAATTGAGGCAGTTCTGAGGGCAAAAGGGGGTCCAACACGTTACTAGCATGGTGTACCTAATAAAGTGGCCGGTGAGTGTATATATATATGTTTGTGGGGTCACTGAGGCTGCAGTACATCATCCAGGCCCTTACACCTGGGAGCCCCACCGCAACATAAGAGACCGGTAGTGCTATCTATGGAATACAGTGATGCACAATGACATCACTCTACAATTCTACAACAGAGTGACATCACTACATTGATAGTATATATGTAATACAATAACACATTATGGTACCTGTGCAATGAGGTCATCACAAAGAGTGATGTCACTCTACAATGGATATTATATATGCAATAGAAAAACAACTGTACAATGAAGACATCACTTAGTATGACATCACTGTATATATGAAATACAATGGCGTATTATAACTGCACAATGATGTCATCACCTAGTATGACATCACTCTACACAGGTGTATATATGAGATACAATGGTGCTCTATAATAACAGCATAATGATGTCATCACACAGCCAGTGATGTCACTTTACAATGGATATAGTATATGGAACACAATAATGCATTATAATTTCACAATGATGTAATGAAAGTCAGTTCCCACTACACTAGATCATCTATATGGGAGCAATGAGCAGTGATGTCATCATATAAGGTGACATCACTCAGCAACACTCTATCCTTTCTTGCATTGTTGTATACACAGTAGATCTTATACAGTGAGGTAGTTAGACTGTAGGGACAAGGAAAGTTTCTGCCCCCAGGAGCCTCAACCTATATATACTGACACTGACACCAGGAGCCTCCACCTATAGATACTGACACTGACACTGGGAGCCTCCACCTATAGATACTGACACTGACACTGGGAGCCTCCACCTATAGATACTGACACTGACACTGGGAGCCTCCACCTTTAGATACTGACACTGACACCAGGAGCCCCCACCTATAGATACTGACACTGACACCAGGAGCCCCCACCTATAGATACTGACATTGGGAGCCTCCACCTATAGATACTGCCACTGCCACTGGGAGCCTCCACTTATAGATACTGACACCGGGAGCCTCCACCTATAGATACTGACACTGACACCAGGAGCCTCCACCTATAGATACTGACACTGACACTGGGAGCCTCCACCTATAGATACTGACACTGACACTGGGAGCCTCCACCTATAGATACTGACACTGACACTGGGAGCCTCCACCTATAGATACTGCCACTGCCACTGGGAGCCTCCACCTATAGATACTGCCACTGCCACTGGGAGCCTCCACTTATAGATACTGGCACCGGGAGCCTCCACCTATAGATACTGACACTGGGAGCCTCCACCTATAGATACTGACACTGGGAGCCTCCACCTATAGATACTGACACTGGGAGGCTCCACCTATAGATACTGACACTGGCACCGGGAGCCTCCACCTATAGATACTGACACTGGGAGCCTCCACCTATAGATACTGACACTTGCACCGGGAACCTCCACCTATAGATACTGACACTGGCACCGGGAACCTCCACCTATAGATACTGACACTGGGAGCCTCCACCTATAGATACTGACACTGGCACCAGGAGCCTCCACCTATAGATACTGACACTGACACTGGGAGCCTCCACCTATAGATACTGACACTGACACTGGGAGCCTCCACCTATAGATACTGACACTGACACTGGGAGCCTCCACCTATAGATACTGACACTGACACTGGGAGCCTCCACCTATAGATACTGACACTGGGAGCCTCCACCTATAGATACTGACACTGGGAGCCTCCACCTATAGATACTGACACTGGGAGCAGGAGCCTCCACCTATAGATACTGACACTGGCACCGGGAGCCTCCACCTATAGATACTGACACGGGCACTGGGAGCCTCCACCTATAGATACTGACACTGACACCGGGAGCCTCCACCTATAGATACTGACACTGACACCGGGAGCCTCCACCTATAGATACTGACACTGGCACTGGGAGCCTCCACCTATAGATACTGACACTGGCACTGGGAGCCTCCACCTATAGATACTGACACTGGCACCGGAAGCCTCCACCTATAGATAATGACACTGGGAGCAAGAGCCTCCACCTATAGATACTGACACTGGCACTGGGAGCCTCCACCTATAGATACTGGCACTGGAAGCCTCCACCTATAGATACTGACACTGGCACTGGAAGCCTCCATCTATAGATACTGACACTGGCATCGGGAGCCTCCACCTATAGATACTGACACTGGCATCGGGAGCCTCCACCTATAGATACTGACACCAAGCCGGGATTCCTAAAGTCCTGTAGCCTGCTGCGGCCGGCTTACTACATTACCTATAGACACTGACACCGGGAGCCTCCACCTATAGATACTGACACTGGGAGCCTCCACCTATAGATACTGACACTGGGAGCCTCCACCTATAGATACTGACACTGGGAGCCTCCACCTATAGATACTGACACTGGGAGCAGGAGCCTCCACCTATAGATACTGACACTGGCACCGGGAGCCTCCACCTATAGATACTGACACGGGCACTGGGAGCCTCCACCTATAGATACTGACACTGACACCGGGAGCCTCCACCTATAGATACTGACACTGACACCGGGAGCCTCCACCTATAGATACTGACACTGGCACTGGGAGCCTCCACCTATAGATACTGACACTGGCACTGGGAGCCTCCACCTATAGATACTGACACTGGCACCGGAAGCCTCCACCTATAGATAATGACACTGGGAGCAAGAGCCTCCACCTATAGATACTGACACTGGCACCGGAAGCCTCCACCTATAGATAATGACACTGGGAGCAAGAGCCTCCACCTATAGATACTGACACTGGCACTGGGAGCCTCCACCTATAGATACTGGCACTGGAAGCCTCCACCTATAGATACTGACACTGGCACTGGAAGCCTCCATCTATAGATACTGACACTGGCATCGGAAGCCTCCACCTATAGATACTGACACTGGCACTGGGAGCCTCCACCTATAGATACTGGCACTGGAAGCCTCCACCTATAGATACTGACACTGGCACTGGAAGCCTCCATCTATAGATACTGACACTGGCATCGGGAGCCTCCACCTATAGATACTGACACTGGCATCGGGAGCCTCCACCTATAGATACTGACACTGGGAGCCTCCACCTATAGATACTGACACCAGGAGCCTCCACCTATAGATACTGACACTGGCACCTGGAGCCTCCACCTATAGATACTGACACTGGGAGCCTCCACCTATAGATACTGACACTGGGAGCCTCCACCTATAGATACTGACACCAGGAGCCTCCACCTATAGTTACTGACACAGGTACCGGGAGCCTCAGCTACCGTCTAGCTCTGTGTATAAGCCAGGTTGGCAACAGGTGGTGCCTCTCCAGTCCTGCCAGGCGCTGCCATCCCCTCCTCCTCTGTCCCTGGCAGCCACTCCTCCAGGTTACAGCAGCTCCCTCTCCTTCTGCTCTCAGGACTGGCAGTACCTCCAGGATAACCCCCGGCTATGCCAGCCTGCTGGAGAAGGATTATACTAGTTCCTGCAGCCCCCCAGAGTACTGAGAGACCCCTCTAGATGTCCGGATAAATCTCTGGGATCCTCCTCACCTGTACAACAGGTAAAGAGTCCCAGCCATGTGCCATGCTGGAGATTTCACAGTCACTGCTCTATTGTGTGTGGGTGCAGCAGGACAGTGCTATCTGTATACTGTCCACATTATACAGTGTATATATTATATATAGTATGTGTGCATCTGCCTTCCTGTCACTGTTATGTGCAGGTCTGTGTGTTTGCATGTATATGTGTACTATCTGTATACTGTCCACGTGATACATAGTGTCTATATTTTATATGTGCATCTGCCTCTCTGTGTGTTTATATGTATACAGTATATGTGCTGTTATGTACATGCATGTATGATTGTATATGTATCTGTACGTATGATCAGTGTGTGTATGTACGGGCGTACTTTTAGGTATGTAGGTCTACTTGTGTATATGTATGTGTTTTATGTCTATGTAGATCACAGCTGTGTATGTCTCCATTATAATCGTGTGTACAATACATGTCTGTCTATCCATAATGATCACGTATGTATGCATCTATGTACATGTATAGCCATTATCATCCCATCTGTGTACTGTAAGTCCATTTAGGTCTGTATGTCTTCCATTATAATCACATGTATGTCTGTATGTATGTATATCCATAATGATCACACGTGTATATTTCCATGTTTGTTATAATCACATCTATATACATGTATAGCTTATATAATCATATCTGTATATGTCTCCATGCCCATTATAATCACGTACGTATGCATGCATGAGGCCATTATAATCCCAAGTCACATGCATGTATATAGTCAGTATAGCGGGGGCTGCAGCAGACTATTACATAGGAGGAGCAGTATGTTGTGTGTGTACCGATGTGGTCACTAGTCATATCATGTATTATTGCACTGTGTGCCGGCGTCGCTCAGTATTACTCCGATATGGACTGAAGTTATTATATTGGGGACCATTTCCCTAGATCCAGTGACATTTATATAGCACTATTTCTCAGAAACCGAGTGTGTGTCTCAGGGAAAGACGGACATGGCCAGAGGTGAACAGAGAATGCAGAAGCCCCTGTGTAAGAACAGAGGCCCCATAGAGCGCCCCCTCGAGGCCCCATAGAGCGCCCCCTTATGGCCCCATAGAGCGCCCCCTTATGTCTCTACAACCATCCACCAGCCACTGTGAGCTATAACTGGAATCTAATATGGTGGCGGTGGACCCCAGGACAGAGGCTATGTCCACCCCTGAATCCCAGTCCCAACAGTCTATCACAGGATGGATGTGGGTTTATAATAGTTACAGTATTATAATGTACAGTGACATCTGAGATGACATCATGGCGCCCCCTGCTGTTCTGTCCTGTTAGAGTCCCCCACCCCAGTATACAGTAACTAGAGGCAGCCCAGGGTTATATCCCAGAACTGTATGGAAGGGGATTCACAGTCTGGGGCCTGGAGATCTGGTTATAACAGGGAGGAACGCTGCATTTTTAAAGTGGCCTCTGAGAAATAAGAGCTGGATTGTGATTGGTTGCCATGGTCGCCACGGTCTTGGTTGTTGCGTTGTACGTATATTTTGCTATAAATTGCATTAGATAAGTAGGGACCTTGTTGTGTGGGTGTGGCCTAATCAGGAAGGGGCAGGGCCTATCTCCATGTTGGTTTCTGCAATAAGGCGTTAAGTAATATTTATCCAGATGGGAGACAATAATATTTGTTCAGAGCTTCTGATATGAAGAAAAGTTATCACAACGTCCTAACGATACAAGGAAACCGAGGCGTCTGACAATGAGAGAACCGCCACTGGTACACAGTGAATAACGCAATATGTGTGGGAAGGTTCCGCCATAAAGTTCAGCACTATCATCTGGGCCCTTAAAGGGGTTATCTATCCAAAGATGTAAAATTACCCCGTATCCATAGGACCAACCAGAAGTACAAAACACAGAGACCCCCAGAAAGCAAAGCTGTTCACATGTTTTAACACATCAAAAGTTTTTCCAAATAACAGGAACACTTTAAATCCTGGGATGACCCCCTTTAAGGTTAGCTGGTAGCTGACATTCATATCAGTGACCGGTGTTCTAGAGGATTCCAAAGATTTATCCCTCTAGATGCCACAGTCCTTCATGAAGACAGCATCTAGGTGGTTATTGGTGTCAATTCTAATCAGCACCCCCAGAAGGTAATATTGGGGTGCCATGGGCCTTCTTAAGGTTTGTGTGGCTGCAATGCACACTCTACCATCACTGACTGCCACAGCAGACTGTACTAGTCGATCACAGACCTAACAGGACACTGTAATACCATAGTATTGCAGTGTACTTATAAGCAATCAAAATATCTTGTGTTCAGCATAAAATATATATATAATTATAAATCTGTGTCTTTAAGGGTGCGTGGCGTGTGACGGCTGCTGGTGCGGCAGATATTAGCTGGCGTGACCCATGGGATTTGCTGCAGGAAGTATTCTGTGCGTTATGTTTATATAGCGTGTTGGCATCTGTGTGCCCGGGCAGCTCCCCGTGTTTACTGCTGGAACGTCTCTGGCGTTTTTATACGTAGCCTCTGGATGCAGATGGGTTACTTCCCCGCTCCCTACCAGACACGACACGTGACACGTCTTAACAATGTAAACAGATGGGGAATCACTAAGTGACTGTGTCACGTGTGCGGTACTGTCATACGTGTATGTGGACGTCCTAACAGGGGGGTGAAGGTTATCAGGGATTCCCCCTGATGTCCTGCTGCATGTGGCTGGTGATACAAGTCGCATCACTTATTACAGATACAACCTGGCTGCCAACAAGACAACTCCCATTGAGGACAAGGATAATACAGCAAGTGCGACTTCTGACCATAAACCCATCAGGTGTAATGACAGTGAATGGTGGGACACATCGCAATTACCATGCAAGTCACATCTGTAATAATGTCTCGCAACAGGTCGCATTAAATATTTTGGTGGCACAACTCGGGTAACACTTGCTGTCGCCCTCGCCCCGAGGGTGGATTTTATTCCTGTGTCTGTTGCGTCGCAGTCATGCTATGTTGCAGTTGTAATGCGGCACCACTAACATTACGTGCAGTGTCACATCTTATGGGTTCACTCCTCGCATGTTGCTTTTTTTAGGGTATGTTGGCGTTTTCCTGCTTTTCCACAGCAGCACGTTATGCGTTTAGCGTTTTCGTCAGTCGTAGCGTTTTCCTTCCATAGATTTCTGTGTGCATATCTGTGATTTTCTTTAACAGAAATCACATGATGGAGCCTTGGGGCGCGTTCACACATGGCCGACACGCTGCTGATTTGCTGATTTGTCGCAGGTTTGTTACTGATTTTCACTTTCCCATTGAACTTAATTCGAAAAATCCACAACAAATCTGCAGCGTTTTGGCCATGTGTGAACATAACCTCACAGGAGAGGAGGGAATTGGAGGCATTATTTAGTGCAGGTACTTTCAGGGATCGCTGTCCCTCTCACATGGTGAGGAGGAGGAGGACAGAGGGAGGGAGGTCACCGAGGAGGAGGAGGATGTGTCCAGTGTGAGGATAACACAAGCGTCCTATAATAACACAACTCACTTCTATTACAGGGATGGACGTGTCTGGTCAGCACTGGCGCTGGTGACGGACTCCTGCGGACAGGGATATATCGGTAGGTTATTTACTTCATATATGTCTTCATTATAAGAGGCCGGTCACATTAGGCAGTTTTTGATGCAGTAATTTAAGCCAAAGGCAGAAAATGAGTCGATGAGATGACATCCGTATGCTGTAAAATCAGCCGGAGTAACATCATGCGGCACACTTCTAATTTTACAATACATGATCCGCATCTGCAACACCAATTATTAGAGAAAATTAACAGTATATTCACTGTCTGCAGCTTTGGCTAAAAAAAACTGCAGGTGTGATTACAGCCCAATACAAAAACCAAGCTCAGCTCATACAATAGAGGAACGCCTATAATAGAGGGGTGACTATAATAGAGGGGTGACTATAATAGAGGGGCACATACAATAGAGAGACGCCTATTATAGAGGGACACCTCAAATGGTGGGGCACATACAATAGAGGGATGCATACACTAGAGCGACGCCTATAATAGAGGGGCACCTATAATAGAGGGGCACCCATAATAGAGGGAAACCTATAATAGATGGGATCCATAATAGAGGGAAACCTATAATAGAGGCACGCCTATAATAGTGGGAAACCTATAATAGAGATAGAGGGGCGCCTATAATAGAGGGGCTCATACACTAGATGGACCCCTATAATAGAGATAGAGGGGTGCCAATAATAGAGGGGTGCATACACTAGAGGGGCACCTATAATAGAGGGGTCTATACAATAGAGGAACACCTATAATAGAGAGGCGTATAAACTAGGGGGACGCCTATAATAGAGAGGCATATAAACTAGGGGGACACCTATAATAAAGGGGCATATAAACTAGGGGGACACCTATAACAGAGGGGCGTATAAACTAGGGGGGCGCATATAATAGAGGGGCGTATAAACTAGGGGGACGCATATAGAGGGACACCTATACTAGAGGGACGCCTACAATATCTCCTTACTGAAACCCCACGTGCCACCCAGTAATTGGTTGCTGTTCCCCGGATTTTCCTGCGACTTTTATACCTTGATATCATCTCGGGGTAAATGTCGGTTCTAAGGTTTCATTGCAATTAAAATCTACATTTCTAGGAAAACTGTAAGGAAAGTGAGTGTGTGTGAGGTGTAATTACCGAGCAGATTTAGCTGAGATTTGGGAGCCCGGCTTACAGGTAACTCCACAGTCTACAGCGTGGATAGTTCTGGTGACTCCTTCACAACTTAGAATTACTGACGCCATTTAACCCTTTACAACCTGCACCGACAATGGAAAGGTTGGTGACTTGGTAGTTTAGTTCCTTGTCATTTTCTACATCTGTGCTTGTGCTGAGTGAATAGGAACATTTTTCCTAGCATGTTCTCTAAGCCATCTTACTATAGCTGTTGCCAAACTACAACTCCCAGCATGCCTTGACAGCCGAAGGCTGTCAGGGCATGCTGGGAGTTGAAGTTTAGCAACAGCTGTAGAGCTGCAAGTTGGGGAATAGGCTCCACCAGTGGATAGCATGGAAGGCTAATGGCATGCTGGGAGTTGTCGTTTTGAAACAGCTGGAGAGCCAGAGTTTGGGGACCAGAATGCACTGATGGAATGCAAGGAAGGCATGCTGGGAGTTGTAGTTTTGCAATAGTTGGGGAGCCACTGTTTGAAGAGTACTGATCTATCCCTCTTGAGCATTTTCTTTGGTTTCTTTGTATTATATATAGAAGTCCTCACACAATCCTCTGAGCTGCCTGGGCCTGGATACTTGTAGGAGACGCAGGACTAGCTCTGGCCTGGAGATGTGTTTGTCTCACAGAGAATTGTCTAGATACAATGGTAAAAAACCCTCAGCAGTGAGAGGTATGGGGTCAGCGTGAGGATTTGGCCTATGGATGGAGACGTGTGCTGGAATGGCGATGAGATAGAGAATATATTAGGAGACAAGAAATTAAATTGTGGATTTGGAAAAGTTCCCCAGCATACCCAGTCTATAGTGAGGGCGGCCATTGGATTGGCAGATCATCAGCTCACTTGTCTCCTTGGCTCGGGGTATTCTTAGCCTGATAGTGAGGGCGGCCATTGGATTGGCAGATCATCTGCTCACTTGTCTCCTTGGCTCAGGGTATTCTTAGCCTGATAGTGAGGGCGGCCATTGGATTGGCAGATCATCTGCTCACTTGTCTCCTTGGCTCGGGGTATTCTTAGCCTGATGGTGAGGGCGGCCATTGGATTGGCAGATCATCAGCTTACTTGTCTCCTTGGCTCGGGGTATTCTTAGCCTGATGGTGAGGGCGGCCACTGGATTGGCAGATCATCAGCTCACTTGTCTCCTTGGCTCGGGGTATTCTTAGCCTGATGGTGAGGGCGGCCATTGGATTGGCAGATCATCAGCTCACTTGTCTCCTTGGCTCGGGGTATTCTTAGCCTGATGGTGAGGGCGGCCATTGGATTGGCAGATCATCAGCTCACTTGTCTCCTTGGCTCGGGGTATTCTTAGCCTGATGGTGAGGGCGGCCATTGGATTGGCAGATCATCATCTTACTTGTCTCCTTGGCTCAGGGTATTCTTAGCCTGATGGTGAGGGCGGCCATTGGATTGGCAGATCATCAGCTTACTTGTCTCCTTGGCTCGGGGTATTCTTAGCCTGATGGTGAAGGCGGCCATTGGATTGGCAGATCATCAGCTCACTTGTCTCCTTGGCTCAGGGTATTCTTAGCCTGATGGTGAGGGCGGCCATTGGATTGGCAGATCATCAGCTTACTTGTCTCCTTGGCTCGGGGTATTCTTAGCCTGATGGTGAGGGCGGCCATTGGATTGGCAGATCATCAGCTCACTTGTCTCCTTGGCTCGGGGTATTCTTAGCCTGATGGTGAGGGCGGCCACTGGATTGGCAGATCATCAGCTCACTTGTCTCCTTGGCTCGGGGTATTCTTAGCCTGATGGTGAGGGCGGCCATTGGATTGGCAGATCATCAGCTCACTTGTCTCCTTGGCTCGGGGTATTCTTAGCCTGATGGTGAGGGCGGCCATTGGATTGGCAGATCATCATCTTTCTTGTCTCCTTGGCTCAGGGTATTCTTAGCTCTAGGACAAGGTGATCTGTGGTATTATTGGGTTATTGGCACCGCTTATCGCAGGTTTTGTTTTGGAAATTTTGCTGATTTACCTGCAGAGAATTTCCATGGGGTGAAGTGTACACAGATAACGCTGTATGTACTGCCAGAGATCCATGGCAGGGTCACAGGCCATGTGCGAGGGCTGCCATATTTCCCGGGCTGATAGGGACTCATTGCATCAGAAGACCGGGGGTAACATGGGAAAAAAGTGTGAATGACCCCATCGTAATAAATGGTATAGATTCATTCTCCATAATGTGCTGCTTAGAGGAAGTATCTAAGTCTGTGCGATACTGCCTGCTGAGTTGTGTATCTAAACCTGTGTGATACTGTCTGCTGAGTTGTGTATCTAAGCCTCTGTGATACTGTCTGCTGAGCTGTGTATCCAAGTCTCTGTGATACTGTCTGCTGAGCTGTGTATCTAAGCCTCTGCGATACTGTCTGCTGAGCTGTGCATCTAAGCTTGTGTGATACTGTCTGCTGAGCTGTGCATCTTAGCTTGTGTGATACTGTCTGCTGAGCTGTGTATCTAAACCTGTGTGATACTGTCTACTGAGCTGTGTATCTAAACCTTTGTGATACTGTCTGCTGAGCTGTGTATCTAAACCTGTGTGATACTGTCTGCTGAGCTGTGTATCTAAACCTGTGTGATACTATCCACTGAGCTGTGTATCTAAGCCTCTGCGATACTGTCTGCTGAGCTGTGTATCTAAGCCTGTGTGATACTGTATGCTGACCTGTGTATCTAAACCTGTGTGATACTATCTGCTGACCTGTGTATCTAAACCTGTGTGATACTATCCGCTGAGCTTTGTATCTAAACCTGTGTGATACTATCCGCTGAGCTGTGTATCTAAGCCTCTGCGATACTGTCTGCTGAGCTGTGTATCTAAGCCTGTGTGATACTGTATGCTGATCTGTGTATCTTAGCCTGTGTGATACTGTCTGCTGAGCTGTGGATTTTTATTGTTTCTTTGATGATGATGATGATGATGATGATGATGATGATGATGATATTATTATTATGTGTTTTTACAATTCCCCTGTGGGGAAAATGCTATATTTTAAGTAAAGAAAAAAATATATATATAAAGAAATTGCTAAAAATATCAAATGCAACTCAAAATGTCAACAAAAAATGAAAGTGCTAAAGATATACAAATGTTGTAAAAGGTAAATAAATCCAAATACAGAACAGTGTGTGTGACACCGACCTGCGGCTTCCATCCCATCACTGAGGTTTTTATGTTTTCTCTCTTTGTGTTTGTATGGTGACCTCTCTGCAAGGTGTGAAGCTCAGGGTCTTGTCCAGTTGGAAGCGCTACCATATCAATATACATTATATATATATATATATATATATATATATATATATATATACACACACAATGGTACCTTGGTTTAAGAGTAACTTGGTTTAAGAGCGTTTTGGTTTAAGAGCTCACAGTTTTTCAAAATTGTGACTTGGTTTAAGAGCATTGCTTTGGTTTAAGAGCTCCCTGTACTGGGTGGGAGGAGGAGTGGAGGAGGGGCATGGTCTGCATAGCGGGGTCTACAGCCCTGTACTCTGACCCAGGAAGTCTCCCTCACCTTCCAAATCATAGCAGATCCACTTCAGGCTGGGGCTTGCATCAGGGGACAGGACTGTGGGGGTAATCTCTCCATAGCTGTAACCCCTCTCTTCCCGGACAGAGAGCGCTGCATGTATGTGCCCACATCTGTCCTGCTCATTTCTTCATACTCCCTGCAGTCTCTGTCAGCCCTGGTGTTTTCCATCTTCTCCATTACTATACAGTAACTTATACTATCACATATTCTGTTGTTTCTGAATGTTTGTTTCATTAGTTTTACATGTTATTCAGAATAATAAATCATTATTTTGGGGTTTGGAACCAATTGTCTGCATTTCTATCAATTCTTATGGGAAAATTTGCTTTGGTTTAAGAGTGGATTTGGATTACAAGCACAGTCCCGGAACGAATTATGCTCGTAATCTAAGGCACCACTGTATATGCATACTAGATGCTGGGAGATATATATATATATATATATATATATATATATATATATATATATATACACACACATACTGGATGCTGGGATATATATATATATATATATATATATATATATACACACACATACTGGATGCTGGGATATATATATTCTGGATGCTGGGATATAAATATATATATTTATTTTTTATATATATATATATATATATATATATATATATATATACACATACATACATACATACTGGATGCTGGGATATACATATATACTGTATGCTGTGGTATATATATACTGTATGCTGTGGTATATAATCTGTCACTTATAATCGCAGCTGTAATTGCTGCTCGGGTCACTTACAGTAAATCTTCCTTATCTGTGAACAGTGAATCATGCAGCTGATTTGCATAACCCCGCCCTCTATGCACCTGTGCAGGTAGACAGGATGAGCGGAGGATGTGTATGGATTCCTCCAGTAACGTGCTGTGCCTCCTCTGCTTTGCAGGAGACATTGATGGTCCGGCCTCCGCTCTGTGGGATACACATGTAGGATGGCTGCGGAGTTCATCAAGAGCTGCTGTAAGGGATGCTTCCAGGGGGAGAGCAAGAGCGGTGAGTGACAACCTCTTCTTACTACATCCTATGTGATACTACCTGCTCAGCCACTGTATCTAAGCCTATTATGTGTGATACTGTCTGCTGCAAGGGATGCTTCCAGGGGGAAAGCAAGAGCGGTGAGTGAAAACCTCTTCTTACTACATCCTATGTGATGATACCTGCTCAGCCACTGTATCTAAGCCTATCATGTGTGATACTGTCTGCTGTAAGGGATGCTTCCAGGAGGACAGCAAGAGCAGTGAGTGACAACCACTTCTTACTACATCCTATGTTATACTACCTGCTCAGCCACTGTATCTAAGCCTATTATGTGTGATACTGTCTGCTGTAAGGGAAGCTTCCAGGAGGACAGCAAGAGCAGTGAGTGACAACCTCTTCTTACTACCCCCAGGAGCACTAAACAATGGACCACCAGTCACTAGAGGACCCCAGGAGCTCTAAACGATGGCCCACCAATCACTAGGGGACCCCCAGGATTGCTAAACAATGGCCCACTTGTCACTAGGGGACCCCCAGGATACCTAGACGATGGCACACCAATCACTAGTGGACCCCAGGAACACTAAACGATGGCCCACCAATCACTAGTGGACCCCAGGAGCACTAAACGATGGCCCACCAATCACTAGTGGACCCTGGGAGCACCAAACGATAGCCCACCAATCACTAGTGGACCCTGGGAGCACCAAACGATAGCCCACCAATCACTAGTGGACCCCAGGAGCTCTAAATGATGGCCCACCAATCACTAGGGGACCCCCAGGATTGCTTAACAATGGCCCACTTGTCACTAGGGGACCCCCAGGATAACTAGACGATGGCACACCAATCACTAGGGGACCCCCAGGATAACTAGACGATGGCCCACCAATCACTAGTGGACCCCAGGAGCACTAAACGATGGCCCACCAATCACTAGTGGACCCCAGGAGCACTAAACGATGGCCCACCAATCACTAGTGGACCCTGGGAGCACCAAACGATGGCCCACCAATCACTAGGGGACCCCCAGGAGCGCTAAACAATGGCCCACCTGTCACTAGGAGAACCCAGGAGCATTAAACGATGGCCCACCAATCACTAGGGGACCCCAGGAGCTCTAAACGATGTCCCACCAATCACTAGGGGACCCCAGGAGCTCTAAACGATGTCCCACCAATCACTAGGGGACCCCCAGGAGCACTAAACAATGGCCCACCAATCTCTAGGGGACCCCAGGAGCTCTAAACGATGGCCCACCAATCACTAGTGGACCCCAGGATAACTAAACAATGCCCCACCAATTACTAGGGTACCCCCAGGAGCATTAAATGATGGCCCACCAATCACTTGGGGACCCCAGGATAACTTAACAATGGCTCACCAGTCACTAAGGGACCCCAGGAGCGGCCCACCAATCACTAGGGGACCCCAGGTGCACTAAACAATGGCCCACCAATCACTAGGGGACCCCCCAGGAGCACTAAACGATGGCCCACCTGTCACTAGGGGACCCCCAGGATGACTACACGATGGCCCACCAATCACTAGGGGACCCCAGGAGCATTAAACGATGGCCCACCAATCACTAGGGGACCCCAGGAGCACCAAACAATGGCCCACAAATCACTAGGGAACCTCCAGGAGTGCTAATTGATTGCCCACCAGTCACTCGGGCCCCCAAGGACACAACCCATTAGGGGACCCCCGGGGAGTACAAACCACCAGTCACTAGGGGACCCCCGGGGAGTAAAACCCACCAGTCACTAGGGAACCCCTGGGGAGTACAACCCCCTGGGTCACTAAACAACGTCCCACCAGTCAGTAAGTCACTAGGGAACCCCAGGAGCACTAAACCATGGCCCACCAGTCACTGGGGACCTCCAGGAGCACTAAACGATGGTCCACCAATCACAAAGTCACTAAGGGACCCCAGGAGCACTAAATGATGGCCCACCAGTCACTTGGGACCCTGGATACTTTCCTGTGAGTCTCTGGGGCAGGTGCTTCTCACTGGGCTCCTCCCTAATATCCTCCCTTAACAAATGGAGATATGACAGTCCCAATGTGTGGTCAGCGGCCCTGGCAAATACCTGATAGTGATAAATCTATAACCGGTTACATGATCATACACACGGCTCGTGGGTGACCCGAGTTCTCCGCACACACTGCCCTATGAGGTCATAAGGAGTTAAAGGGGAAGCTCCCATATCCTGGTGCAGCCTTTAATTGTCAGGGCACGATGGAAGTTGTAGTGTGCAATGGGTTGGGGAACACAGAATGGGTCAGAAAGGGTCTCTATATTAGAGAGAGAGGACCCCATAGATGCTGTACGGAGTCTTCTGTCTTATAGCACTGCAGATATTTGTGCATTACATGGACCGCCCATTGTGCTGTGCAGGTCTCTTACTGAATATGAAGAGTGCAACACCAGGACCCTCTACATCATATAGTCTCACACCCGCTTCTTTCAGAAGCTGAGCAAAGTAGACAAACCCTTTAAGAAGGAGTCATTCAAAGCAAATGTACCACCAGGTACATCGCTTTTTTTTTACAACAGGGATCCTGGTGGCGCAGTCCTTTTTTTGAAACACTGCCCGTTTCCCACGCTCAACTCTCAACGCCATTCTTTTGCCATGCACTGCCGCGTTACAAAATAAAGAGCCATGCCACCGGGACCCCTATGCCGGCGCCGATCAGCTAATGTAAAAAAAAAAAACAAGTACCTGCTGGTACATTTGCTTTAAAGGGGTATTTCCTATCTCAACTAACAGTTATACTTATAGGATGTGTAAATATTTTGCACATACAATTGTTTACTAAACTTGTCTCCTTCCCCTGATGTTGCTCTTTTCTTCCTATTGCTGACAGCCTGTTGTTTAGGTTACCAACTACCAGTCTGCTCTAAAAGCAGTGGTCTGACTGGTGTATATAAAGTTCTGCACAATGGCGGCATTAACCCGTACCGCCTACAGATCATGGACTAGTACCACCTACAGATCATGGGCCAGTACCACCTACAGATAATGGACTAGTACCACCTACAGATCATGGGCCAGTACCACCTACAGATCATGGACTAGTACCACCTACAGATCATGGGCCAGTACCACCTACAGATAATGGACCAGTACCGCCTACAGATCATGGGCCAGTACCACCTACAGATCATGGACCAGTACCACCTACAGATCATGGACCAGTACCACCTACAGATCATGGACCAGTACCACCTACAGATCATAGACCAGTACCACCTACAGATCATGGACCAGTACCACCTACAGATCATGGGCCAGTACCACCTACAGATCATGGACCAGTACCACCTACAGATCATGGACCAGTACCACCTACAGATCATGGACCAGTACCACCTACAGATCATGGACCAGTACCACCTACAGATCATGGACCAGTACCACCTACAGATCATGGGCCAGTACCACCTACAGATCATGGACCAGTACCACCTACAGATCATGGACCAGTACCACCTACAGATCATGGACCAGTACCACCTACAGATCATAGACCAGTACCACCTACAGATCATAGACCAGTACCACCTACAGATCATGGACCAGTACCACCTACAGATCATGGACCAGTACCACCTACAGATCATGGACCAGTACCACCTACAGATCATGGGCCAGTACCGCCTACAGATCATGGGCCAGTACCGCCTACAGATCATGGACTAGTACCACCTACAGATAATGGGCCAGTACCACCTACAGATCATGGACCAGTACCACCTACAGATCATGAACCAGTACCACCTACAGATCATGGACCAGTACCACCTACAGATCATAGACCAGTACCACCTACAGATCATAGACCAGTACCACCTACAGATCATGGACCAGTACCACCTACAGATCATGGACCAGTACCACCTACAGATCATGGGCCAGTACCACCTACAGATCATGGACCAGTACCACCTACAGATCATGGACCAGTACCACCTACAGATCATGGACCAGTACCACCTACAGATCATGGACCAGTACCACCTACAGATCATGGGCCAGTACCACCTACAGATCATGGACCAGTACCACCTACAGATCATGGACCAGTACCACCTACAGATCATGGACCAGTACCACCTACAGATCATGGATTAGTACCACCTACAGATCATGGACCGGTACCACCTACAGATCATGGGCCAGTACCACCTACAGATCATGGACCAGTACCACCTACAGATCATGGACTAGTACTACCTACATATCATGGACTAGTACCACCTACAGATCATGGGCCAGTACCACCTACAGATCATGGACCAGTACCACCTACAGATCATGGGCCAGTACCACCTACAGATCATGGGCCAGTACCACCTACAGATCATGGACCAGTACCACCTACAGATCATGGACTAGTACCACCTACAGATCATGGGCCAGTACCACCTACAGATCATAGACCAGTACCACCTACAGATCATAGACCAGTACCACCTACAGATCATGGACCAGTACCACCTACAGATCATGGGCCAATACCACCTACAGATCATAGACCAGTACCACCTACAGATCATAGACCAGTACCACCTACAGATCATGGACTAGTACCACCTACAGATCATGGATCAGTACCACCTACAGATATGTGTATGGGGCCATAGAAATGAATGGGTCTGGACATGCGGACAGAATAAAGGGATTTCTGAGGGATACCTCTCAGCACTTGTTACCGTTGTATCCGATAATCCTGTGTGATCTCCATAACCGGGACTACAGACTGATTCACTGTAACCTGCAGAGATCCCTGCTGCTGCTGCTATGCTGGTCCCACACCGGCCATTGCACCCCAGACTAGGTCTCTTTCAGGATGAGCCTCCCATTTCATGAAAACCTTATGGAGCATCCCAGCAGGAGGAGGGTCCGGAGCTGTCACTCATAGGAAGCATGTGACCCTTCCTGACAAGGAGCTGCTGGGATCCTACATCATACGGGGACGAGACCCCTCACCCACAACCCCAGCAATGTTTTACTCACTCCCCAGACATCACTGATGGGAGAGGTTACTCTGAGATGCGTCACTGCCATCAGGTTCCTGTGCCATGTGTCTATGTTATACTGTGACTGATACACTGTGAGAGCTGCAGATCATTGCACTCTGTGTTATCTACTTCTTACATGGAGCCACAACTTCTTGGGATCTGGATTACTATAGGACATACATTCACCACATGTCATATCCGGCATCAAGGAAAACATATAAAGAGCGGAGAAGAAACATCAGAAAAGACCAGACTACAGGATGGCACCAGAGGGCACCAGACTACAGGATGGCACCAGACTACAGGATGGCACCAGAGGGCACCAGACTACAGGATGGCACCAGACTACAGGATGGCACCAGAGGGCACCAGACTACAGGATGGCACCAGAGGGCACAAGATTACAGGATGGCACCAGACTACAGGATGGCATCAGACTACAGGATGGCACCAGAGGGCACCAGACTACAGGATGGCACCAGACTACAGGATGGCACCAGAGGGCACCAGATTACAGGATGGCATCAGACTACAGAATGGCATCAGACTACAGGATGGCACCAGACTACAGGATGACACCAGAGGACACCAGATTACAGGATGGCACCAGACTACAGGATGGCACCAGAGGGCACCAGATTACAGGATGGCACCAGAGGGCACCAGACTACAGGATGGCATCAGACTACAGGATGGCACCAGACTACAGGATGGCACCAGAGGGCACCAGACTACAGGATGGCACCAGACTACAGGATGGCACCAGAGGGAACCAGACTACAGAATGGCAGCAGAGGGCACAAGGCTATAGGATGGCACCAGACTACAGGATGGAACCAGACTACAGGATGGCACCAGAGGGCACAAGGCTACAGGATGGCACAAGACTACAGGATGGCAGCAGACTACAGGATGGCACTAGAGGGCATAAGACTAAAGGATAGCACAAGACTACAGGATGGCACTAGGGGGCATAAGACTACAGGATGGCACCAGACTACAGGATGGCACTAGAGGGCATAAGACTACAGGATGGCACTAGAGGGCATAAGACTACAGGATTGCACCAGACTACAGGATTACACTAGAGGGCATAAGACTACAGGATGGCACCAGACTACTGGATGGCACAAGACTACAGGTTGGCACTAGAGGACACAAGACTACAGGATGGCATCAGACTACAAGATGGTACCAGAGGGCACAAGACTACAAGATGGCACCAGAAGGCACAAGACTACAGAATGGCATCAGACTACATGATGGTACCAGAGGGCACAAGACTACAGGATGGCACCAGATGGCACAAGACTACAGGATGGCACTAGAGGGCACAAGACTACAGGATGGCACAAGACTACAGGATGGCATCAGAGGGCACCAGACTACAGGATGGCACCAGACTACAGGATGGCACCAGAGGGCACCAGACTACAGGATGGCACCAGACTACAGGATGGCACCAGAGGGCACCAGACTACAGGATGGCACCAGAGGGCACAAGGCTATAGGATGGCACCAGACTACAGGATAGCACCAGAGGGCACAAGGCTACAGGATGGCATCAGACTACAGGATGGCACTAGAGGGCATAAGACTAAAGAATGGCACAAGACTACAGGATGGCACTAGGGGGCATAAGACTACAGGATGGCACCCGACTACAGGATGGCACTAGAGGGCATAAAACTACAGGATTGCACCAGACTACAGGATTACACTAGAGGGCATAAGACTACAGGTTGGCACTAGAGGACACAAGACTACAGGATGGCATCAGACTACAGGATGGTACCAGAGGGCACAAGACTACAGGATGGCACCAGAAGGCACAAGACTACAGAATGGCACCAGACTACATGATGGTACCAGAGGGCACAAGACTACAGGATGGCACCAGACGGCACAAGACTACAGGATGGTACCAGAGGGCACAAGACTACAGGATGGCACAAGGCTACAGGATGGCACTAGACTACATGATGGCACCAGAGGACACAAGACTACAGGATGGCACTAGACTACATGATGGCACCAGAGGACACAAGACTACAGGATGGCATCAGACTACAGGATGGTACCAGAGGGCACAAGACTACAGGATGGCATCAGACTACAGGATGGTACCAGAGGACACAAGACTACAGGATGCTACTAGAAGGCACAAGACTACAGGGTGGCACCAGAGGGGACAAAACTACATGATGGCACCAGACTACTGCATGGCACCAGAGGGCACAAGGCTACAGGATGGCATCAGGGGATCTGTTGTGGATTATCAGAAAGCAATGACATATATGATAATTTTCCATGTTTGCCGCCATGCCGTATATGATACAGGACTTTGTGCTTATGACGTATGGAGGAAACTGCTGGGATGTAAGGAGGAAGCGCAGAGCTGAGGGGCTGCTGCACTGTGTCATGTCCTCACCTGTCCCGGCCTCATTACATTACTCTATGTTTGATATTACACCACATTGTGCTGGGAGTCTCCAGGTTTACACAAGTATTTACTAAGGGAGGTCATATAACACATAGAGAGTATCTAAGCTTCCCTGCTGCGAGGATCACATCATCCCCAGTCCGGCAGGATACAGGACCAGTGGTGCCTATCATCTCCATCCATTACAATCTATTGTTCTCTGTTATCAGCCATTTACAGCTTAGGAGTGGCTGACTGCAGGGTCCTACTGGATAACTGCAAAAAGAGACCACCTACCTACAGCTGCTCAGGGGACTGTATCCCACATGATAGGCTTAGATACAGCAGACGTATACAGATACAGAAGTTACAGATACAGAAGTTTATTAGAAAGGCTCAGACATAGTTGCCGATCAAACAGCATCACACATGATAAGCTTAGATGCACTGTCTTAGCCTGACCATTGTGTGATACCATCCTGACCATTGTGTGATACCATCCTGATCATTGTGTGATACAAACCTGATCATTGTGAGACACAATCCTGATCATTGTGAGATACAAACCTGATCATTGTGAGACACAATCCTGATCATTGTGAGATACAAACCTGATCATTGTGAGACACAATCCTGATCATTGTGAGATACAATCCTGATCATTGTGAGATACAATCCTGATCATTGTGAGATACAATCCTGATCATTGTGAGATACAATCCTGATCATTGTGAGATACAATCCTGACTACTGCTAATCATTGTGAGATACAATCCTGATCATTGTGAGATACAATCCTGACCATTGTGAGATACAATCCTGATCATTGTATGATACAATCCTGACCGTCATCTCTGACATGGTTCTCTTCCTTTTCCAGCCTTGCCGGATGGAGGAAGCGTTGATGGTACCAGGAAAAGCTCCCATATTGTGGATCTGCCCCCAATGTCGTCCGTGTCCATTAAGAGGCAGGTGGGGTGCACAGAGGACTATCTGCTGTCCAAGCTGCCAGCGGACGGGAGGGACGTGCCATTTGTGGTGCCAACATTTAAGCCCTCCTATATACAGCCCAGAACAGTGACCAGTCCAACACACATGGAGGGTCTGAAAGGCAAGTGACCACCCTATAGTAGTATATAGCCCCCACATCCCATGTATACATGTTTACCCATCTTCCCCTATAGAGGATACATAGCTACACTGCTGGGTGGATATAGAGGTGATAGACATCAGTCACAGTGACAACAGACGTGACAGGTAGTGGTGAGATGACGCAGATCCATCTCCCTGACCTTTATTGTGCCCATCCCATCACGGTCATATACTTGTAATGTGACTCGCCCATTACTGGATAACTCTCTTATTCCTCCTGTCACTCAGGATCAGCCAGGGCCTCCTTCACCGACAGGAAGTCTGAGCTTTCCACTATGTATCTACAAGGACCCCATTATGATGTGGTGTATAATCCGGGGTACGTCCTGCAGCACATCTCACCTGACCTGAACCGGCGGGCGACCCTGAACCAGAACAACACCAGGCTGTACGGATCAGGTAAGTGTAACACAATGCACTATACGCTGTACGGTCTATGGGACGCCGCAGGGATGGGCTAGTACCTGACCCTGGGAGTTGTAGCTTTATTAAGATGGAGAGCCACAGGATGGAGACCGCTGTGCAGTGTATTATGAGACAGTTGGGGTGTAATATAGAATATAGGGCTGCAGGGGTGGTGTAATGCAGTCTTACACTATATATTTTGTGGATATAGTTTTTTATTGTATACTCTACAAGGGATGTTCATGTGAGATAATCTGCAGAGGCAGGGCATTGTTTAGTACAAAAATCTACAGGAGCGGGGCATTTTTCAGTACAATAATCTACAGGGGCGGGGCATTGTTCAGTACAATAATCTGCAGGGGCGGGGCATTGTTCAGTACAATAATCTGCAGGGGCATTTTCACTACAATAATCTGCAGGGAGGGGCATTTTTCAGTAAATAATCTTCAGGGGCAGGAAATTGTTCAGTATAATGATCTGCAGGGGCGGGGCATTGTTCAGTATAATGATCTGCAGGGGCGGGACATTGTTCAGTATAATGATCTGCAGGGGCGGGGCACTGTTCAGTATAATGATCTGAAGGGACAGGGCACTGTCTAGTATAATGATCTGCAGGGGCGGGGCACTGTCCAGTATAATGATCTGCAGGGGCGGGGCACTGTCCAGTATAATGATCTGAAGGGACAGGGCACTGTTCAGTATAATGATCTGAAGGGACAGGGCACTGTTCAGTATAATGATCTGAAGGGACAGGGCACTGTTCAGTATAATGATCTGAAGGGACAGGGCATTGTTCAGTTTAATGATCTGCAGGGGTGGGGCATTGTTCAGTACAATAATCTGTAGGGGTAGGGCATTGTTCAGTACAATAATCTGTAGGGGTGTGACATTGTTTTGCTATATATTGTATTTTGTGTAATGCACAAATATTCTGTAGATGTACTGTAACATTTACTATGTACTATATACTCTATAGGCGTTAGCTGCGTTTTTTAGATATTCTGCAGAGATTTTATTTTGCGAGGGTGGGGCAGTGTTCAGTAAGATCAACTGCGAGGTCAGGGCATTGATTTATAATAATGCAGGTATAGTGAGTTATTTCTTGTTCTGCATGTGTTATGTTAGACATGGGTCTAACTATAGCAGCTGCTGTTGGGCCCAGGGGCTGGAGGGGCAAAAATAATGCTCCTATTTGTGGTAAATAACAATGTATGGAAATGAGCGCCATATATCAGAGAATCCATATAACCACCTCCATTATTACAAAATTGTAGTATATAGCACAGGATAGCTTGAGCTAAAGGTGTAGTATACTGTAGTGTACAATGCAGATGCAGCCTGCAGTGACATATGTCCCAGAACTCGTTGTACAGTAACGTAATGATGAAACCAGAGTAAACACTGACTTGTCCGCTAGCTAAGATGATCTGCACATGAATCATTGTGTTTGCAGAACATGGCTGCACCTTGCTGGACGCTCTGCAGCCTGTACCTGCACAATTGTCATCATTGTCCCAAGATGAAACGTCTCTTCTCCCCAACACTGAAACTAAATTCTATTATCTCTGTGTTTCCAGTCTGTGACCTCAGAAACATCAAAAGCAGCGACACTCAAGGACTAAGCAGCTCCCTGTACGACCTCAGCAGCTACATCCAGGTACGAACAAGTGACCCCAATACCCTGCGGCTGTAGTGATCTGTCCAGTATGGGAGAGTGACCCCAATAACCTGCGGCTGTAGTGATGTGTCCAGTATGGGAGAGTGACCCCAATAACCTGAGCTGGTGATGTGTCCAGTATGGGAGAGTGACCCCAATAACCTGTGGCTGTAGTGATGTGTCCGGTATGGGAGAGTGACCACAATAACCTGAGCAGGTGATGTGTCCAGTATGGGAGAGTGACCACAATAACCTGAGCTGGTGATGTGTCCGTTATGGGAGAGTGACCCCAATAACCTGAGCTGGTGATGTGTCTGGTATGGGAGAGTGACCCCAATAACCTGCGGCTGTAGTGATGTGTCCAGTATGGGAGAGTGACCCCAATAACCTGCGGCTGTAGTGATGTGTCCAGTATGGGAGAGTGACCCCAATAACCTGCGGCTGTAGTGATGTGTCCAGTATGGGAGAGTGACCCCAATAACCTGCGGCTGTAGTGATGTGTAGAGTATGGGAGAGTGACCCCCAATAACCTGCGGCTGTAGTGATGTGTCCGGTATGGGAGAGTGACCCCAATAACCTGCGGCTGTAGTGATGTGTAGAGTATGGGAGAGTGACCCCAATAACCTGCGGCTGTAGTGATGGTATGGGAGAGTGACCCCAATAACCTGCGGCTGTAGTGATGGTATGGGAGAGTGGCCCCAATAACCTGCGTCTGTAGTGATGTGTCCGGTATGGGAGAGTAACCCCAATAACCTGAGCTGGTGATGTTTTCCGGTGTGTGAGAGGGACCCCAATAACCTGTGCTGGTGATGTGTCCGTTATGGGAGAGTGACCCCAATAACCTGAGCTGGTGATGTGTCCATTATGGGACAGTGACCCCAATAACCTGTGCTGGTGATGTGTCCGGTATGGGAGAGTGACCCCAATAACCTGTGCTGGTGATGTGTCCATTATGGGACAGTGACCCCAATAACCTGTGCTGGTGATGTGTCCGGTATGGGAGAGTGACCCCAATAACCTGAGCAGATGATGTGTCCGTTATGGGAGAGTGACCCCAATAACCTGAGCAGATGATGTGTCCGTTATGGGAGAGTGACCCCAATAACCTGAGCTGAAGATGTGTCCGTTATGGGAGAGTGACCCCAATAACCTGAGCTGGTGATGTGTCCAGTATGGGAGAGTGACCCCAATAACCTGTGCTGGTGATGTGTCCGTTATGGGAGAGTGACCCCAATAACCTGTGCTGGTGATGTGTCCAGTGTGTGAGAGGGACCCCAATAACCTGTGCTGGTGGTGTGTCCGTTATGGGAGAGTGACCCCAATAACCTGAGCTGGTGATGTGTCTGGTATGGGAGAGTGACCCCAATAACCTCCGGCTGTAGTGATCTGTCCGGTATGGGAGAGTGACCCCAATAACCTGAGCTGGTGATGTGTCTGGTATGGGAGAGTGACCCCAATAACCTGTGCTGGTGAAGTGTCCGGTATGGGAGCGTGACCCCAATAACCTGGGCAGGTGATGTGTCCGGTATGGGACAGTGACCCCAATAACCTGAGCTGGTGATGTGTCCGGCATGGGAGCGTGACCCCAATAACCTGAGCTGGTCATGTGTCCAGTATGGGAGAGTGACCCCAATAACCTGAGCTGAAGATGTGTCCGTTATGGGAGAGTGACCCCAATAACCTGAGCTGAAGATGTGTCTGTTATGGGAGAGTGACCCCAATAACCTGTGCTGGTGATGTGTCCGGTATGGGAGAGTGACCCCAATAACCTGAGCTGGTCATGTGTCCAGTATGGGAGAGTGACCCCAATAACCTGTGCTGGTGATGTGTCCAGTATGGGAGAGGGACCCCAATAACCTCCAGCTGTAGTGATGTGTGAATACATCCTTATGACCGCTGCTGGACCTGACTCCATTCACTTTTCCAGAGATACGACTCTGTCTCCAGTATCCGGAGCAGTAACTCCTCCAGGAAGGACTCACAGGGGAGCAACCGCAGCCTTGGTACGTGTGAGGGTCCCCAATGTATGCCCACAGGACACCATCACTAATAGTTTCCATGGGTTCTGACACAGACTGGTTGCTAGGGTAGCAGACAGCCCATACCCAATCTATCCATAGCAACAAGTGTGCAGCAGCCGGGCCCTGGCCCTGTTAGCGCCCTGTTCTGCCGGGGGCCAGGATGTTCTGTAATCTTATAGCTGGATTACATTTCCTGTTTATACATACAGATCATCCGACCATAAAGCGTCAAACACTACAAAGCCAAGGCAACCTGATCCCCGTACCCTTCATGACTCCGCAGTCACTTTCCCTTTTGTTGCAGACACAATAACCCTGTCGGGGGATGAGCGGGAGTTCGGGAGGTTACACTTCAGGCTGCGATACGTCACCGCTGTGGAGCAAATCTGGATTACTGTGTTACAGGTAAGTGATGCACTGCACCCTATAGAGCTGTATATGGGGGACGGCCCTGCACCCTATAGAGCTGTATATGGGGGACGGCCCTGCACCCTATAGAGCTGTATATATGGACGGCCCTGCACCCTATAGAGCTGTATATATGGACGGCCCTGCACCCTATAGAGCTGTATATGGGGGATGGCCCTGCACCCTATAGAGCTGTATATAGGGACGGCCCTGCACCCTATAGAGCTGTATATGGGGGATGGCCCTGCACCCTATAGAGCTGTATATATGGACTGCCCTGCACCCTATAGAGCTGTATATGGGGGATGGCCCTGCACCCTATAGAGCTGTATATATGGACTGCCCTGCACCCTATAGAGCTGTATATATGGACTGCCCTGCACCCTATAGAGCTGTATATATGGACTGCCCTGCACCCTATAGAGCTGTATATATGGACGGCCCTGCACCCTATAGAGCTGTATATTGGGGATGGCCCTGCATCCTATAGAGCTGTATATGGGGGACGGCCCTGCATCCTATAGAGCTGTATATGGGGGATGGCCCTGCACCCTATAGAGCTGTATATATGGACGGCCCTGCACCCTATAGAGCTGTATATGGGGGATGGCCCTGCATCCTATAGAGCTGTATATGGGGGAAGGCCCTGCACCCTATAGAGCTGTATATGGGGGACGGCCCTGCACCCTATAGAGCTGTATATAGGGACGGCCCTGCACCCTATAGAGCTGTATATGGGGGAAGGCCCTGCACCCTATAGAGCTGTATATGGGGGACGGCCCTGCATCCTATAGAGCTGTATATGGGGAATGGCCCTGCACCCTATAGAGCTGTATATATGGACGGCCCCACACCCTATAGAGCTGTATATATGGACGGCCCCACACCCTATAGAGCTGTATATATGGACGGCCCCACACCCTATAGAGCTGTATATATGGACGGCCCTGCACCCTATAGAGCTGTATATATGGACGGCCCTGCACCCTATAGAGCTGTATATATGGATGGCCCTGCACCCTATAGAGCTGTATATGGGGGATGGCCCCACACCCTATAGAGCTGTATATATGGACGGCCCCACACCCTATAGAGCTGTATATATGGACGGCCCCACACCCTATAGAGCTGTATATATGGACGGCCCTGCACCCTATAGAGCTGTATATATGGACGGCCCTGCACCCTATAGAGCTGTATATATGGATGGCCCTGCATCCTATAGAGCTGTATATGGGGGATGGCCCCGCACCCTATAGAGCTGTATATATGGATGGCCCCACACCCTATAGAGCTGTATATATGGACGGCCCCACACCCTATAGAGCTGTATATATGGACGGCCCCACACCCTATAGAGCTGTATATATGGACGGCCCTGCACCCTATAGAGCTGTATATATGGGGGACGGCCCTGCACCCTATAGAGCTGTATATGGGGAATGGCCCTGCACCCTATAGAGCTGTATATATGGACGGCCCCACACCCTATAGAGCTGTATATATGGACGGCCCCACACCCTATAGAGCTGTATATATGGACGGCCCCACACCCTATAGAGCTGTATATATGGACGGCCCTGCACCCTATAGAGCTGTATATATGGACGGCCCTGCACCCTATAGAGCTGTATATATGGACGGCCCTGCACCCTATAGAGCTGTATATATGGACGGCCCTGCACCCTATAGAGCTGTACATGGGGGCAATCACTCACCCATCGCTGGAGGTTATTAGGACGTTCACTGATCACACTGGGATTTTTTGGCTACTGTAGGAACATTCTGCCTTGGGAAAGTCTTTTCTATCGTAACATTGAGGAAATTTTGCACATTGCTCAACACAGGAAATTCCCCGACAATTATTACGGACTGATCCTGACTTGTGTCAATGAAGCTAAAACATAATCTTTATTTTAAATGATTAAAAATCGCTTGGGATCAGTGAAGTGTATTCTTTCCAGTGTTCAAGTACTTATCAGCTGCTGTATGTTCTGCAGGAAGTGGTGTATTCTTTCCAGTCTGACATAGTGCTCTCTGTTGCCACCTCTGTCTGTGTCAGGAACTGTCCAGAGCAGGAGAGGTTTTCTATGGGGATTTGGACAGTTCCTGACATAGACAGAGGTGGCAGCAGAGAGCACTGTGTTACACTGGAGAGAATACACCACTTCCTGCAGGACATACAGCAGCTGATAAGTTGACTTAAAAAGAAAAATACTGCAGAATGAACTTCCAGAGCAGGAGAGGTTTTCTATGGGGATTTGTTGCTGCTCTGGACAGTTCCTGACATGGACAGAGGTGGCAACAGAGTGCATTGTGTCAGACTGGAAAGAATACACGATTTCCTGCAGGACATACAGCAGCTGATAAGTACTGAAAGATATTTATATAAAAGCAAATTACAAATCTATAGAACTTTCAACACCAATTGATTTGAAAGAGAAAAAAAATCACCGGAGTTCCCCTTTAATTAAAGGAGTTATCCAGGATAAAAAAAATAAGCAAAGCAAAAACAGCGCAGGCAAAAACAGGCCTCAGGTTGTGTGTTATTACAATTCAGCTCTGTTCACTTGAATACAACAGATCTGTAGAACCAAGACCCAACCTGAGGACAAGAGTGGTGCTACTTGTGGAAGAAAACGGCCATGTTTTTCTAGGCCTGGACAACCCCTTTAAGATGGGACACAATTAGTCACTTCAACATTTCAATATAAACTTCTCTTTTTTTTAGGTCTTTATTCTGGTTGCTGCCGTAGCTATGTCCGGGCTCCTGTAAATGCAATTTTACAACTTAAAAATTATGTTTATAAAAATCCCTCTAGATACCCAAACCAGGTGCTTCGGCTGTAGAGAACCACACTTCCTATTGATGCCTGACAGCTGCTGACTGTCTGGGCATGCTGGGAATTGTAGTTAACAACAGTTGGAGACCCCTGGTTTAGTCTGTGAGCCTACCCAAGATGTATGACCACGCAGGACCCCACGTGATAGCAGCTCCCCCTCTGACTACAGTAGGTGAGATACTGGTCTTCACCTCCTTATACACTGGTGTAAAGTCATGACAAAAACACGACCACAATGACTTCCACGTGGTCACCTGACTGAACCACTTATAGCTGCTGATCCAGAAATAGGCTGCGGACAATTACTTTAAGTCAATAATTGTCCTCAGTAATGCTGTGTTTGTCCTCAGCTGAAGGATCTGTACTGGCCAGCGAGCTGCGGCGATTCCCCCAGCGTCTATATTAAAGGAATTATTACCCTCCCCAAACCCATCCAGTTCAAGTCCTCTTCTAAGGAGGCGGCTCTGGTAAGTGAAGGCCTCATGGCCTCATTGTATTTTATGCTAGCTGTCAGGGCATGACGGGAGTTGTAGTTTTGCATCAGCAGATTGAGGGATAGGATACACCAGTGGAATGTAGCAAAGATTATCAGGGCATGCTGGGAGTTGTAGTGCTTCATCAGTTACAGATTGCTCTGCAGCATGTATATCAGGGATGGGGAACCTTTGATCCTCCAGCCGTTGGCTGTCCAGACACGATGGGTGATGTAGTTTGACAATAACTTATGGGTTGAAGGTTCCCCATACCTGCCCTATATCACGCCTTAAGAGAAACAGATCACTTTTCTCAAGGAGACCAGCCAAACGATAACACTGCCGGCTGCTAGTGAAAGCGCTCAATGCGGTGAAATCCTAGGTTCATTGCTCCCTGGAAACATGAATATGCAAAAGAGGAGCCCGTGGAGCCTCATTTAAGAGTCTCGAAACACAGGACTAGCCAGATATCCCTCCGGAAAGGACCCGGCCAAGTTTCGAGAGTCTTAAAGGGGTAGTGCGGCGTTTTACTTTTATTCACTAAATAACACACATTACAAAGTTATACAACTTTGTAATGTGTGTTATTTAAGTGAATGGCCCCCTTCCCCATGTTCCCCTCACCCTGGAAGTGTTGGTGCATTATACTTATGTGTTGGCTGTCGACCCCGGCCGCCATCTTATGCCAACGACGTCGGCCGGGGTCGACAGCGAATACATAAGTATAATGCACCAACACTTCCAGTGTGGGGGGAACATGGGAAAGGGGGCCATTCACTTAAATAACACACATTACAAAGTTGTATAACTTTGTAATGTGTGTTATTTAGTGAATAAAAGTAAAACGCCACACTAACCTGGCCGGGTCCTTTCCGGAGGGATATCTAGCTAGTCCTGTGTTTCGAGACTCTTAAATGAGGCTCCACAGGCTCTTCTTTTGCCAATATAACACCTTGTTATTGAAACAAGAAGCTTTGTTAGAAAAGCATGAAAGAACAGGGTACAGCTTGGCTGCGTTGGGGTAGACAGGGTGGGCAGGGTGGTAGGATCCCGTATATGTTGCTGTTTTGTCTCCATCTGAACCGTACTCATTTCCATTCTTCCTCTGCAGGATATAGAATTCATGGAAACCTTTGTATTTGCCATCAAGTTACAAAGTTTACAGAACGTGCGTCTGGTGTTTAAGGTGCTGAGCCTGACGCCTCGTAAGAGAACCATCAGCAAGTGCTCCATCGCCCTGCGGGACCTGAGCGAGTACGAGAGCGAGCACTGCCTGGACGTGGTGCCCTCCTCCAAAGCATCGGTGAGGGATTACACCACCTATAGCTGATATGTGACACAAGAAGGTTCCATACATGATGGGATTACAGCACCTAAACCTGATACATGTACATAGCTGTATGCATCTAACACAAGAGGGTTCCATACATGATGGGATTACAGCACCTATACCTGATACATGTACATAGCTATATGCATCTAACCCAAGAGGGTTCCATACATGATGGGATTACAGCACCTATACCTGATACATGTACATAGCTATATGCATCTAACCCAAGAGGGTTCCATACATGATGGGATTACAGCACCTATACCTGATACGTGTACATAGCTGTATGCATCTAACACAAGAGGGTTCCATATATGATGGGATTACAGCACCTATACCTGATACATGTACATAGCTGTATGCATCTAACACAAGAGGGTTCCATACATGATGGGATTACACCACCTATACCTGATACGTGTACATAGCTATATGCATCTAACACAAGAGGGTTCCATACATGATCCGTCACAAATTACATGGAGTGACGGCACCCAGGGGTGAAAGGCTATGGGCTATGGATTATACTCCATCCTGGTAATGCAGTAGTGTTACATCTGGTCTAGCAGAGGTGGAGGGCGAGCACCAGACATGATGCCCGCCTTACATATCAGCAATATATCATTCTCTTTTATATGACCCCCACACATCTTCCTCCATCCCGACCCACAACAAGGAGACTCACAATAAGATGGAACTTAGATACAGAGGAGTTTACAAGGAGCTGTTACGAGGATCCCCGCACGCAGCCTTTCACTATACTGTTGATTTTCCATTAAACTTTTCGATAAATGTCCCACAAGCTAAACAAGCCCCGGCCCGGCCATTGTGATGGGATCCGGCTCCACTATTTGCCTGTTCAGGTGTAAAATTCTCCTGGGTGACGTCAGTACAGGACACACAATATTACGGCAGCGGCGGTGCTAGGTGCGGGAGTAAACACTGTTATTCCCAGGGAGGATACAGGAGGAGGTGACGGGGCAGACGCTGCATGTATACAGTCATTCATGTTATATATATATATGTGCTGGAATGTTATAGTCACCACTATTGGATATATAATTGTTTGCTCTCGTCCTGTATAATGTGTGTCTGACCTTTACCAGATACACAACCTCCTTATCTATGGTAAACTTCAATGTGGAGCTTAACTCCTCCAGTGCCGACTCCAAGCTTTCTCATAGGGTGGACATACCACATGGGCAACAGGGAAATGCTTTTTTTCTTCTAAATCACCTGGTGTCAGAAAGTAATATAGATTTGTAATTTACTTCTATTTAAAAATCTCCAGTCTTCCAGTACTTATCAGCTGCTGTATGTCCTGCAGGAAGTGGTGTATTCTCTCCAGTCTGACACAGTGCTCTCTGCTGCCACCTCTGTCCATGTCAGGAACTGTCCAGAGCAGGAGAGGTTTTCTATGGGGATTTGCTGCTGCTCTGGACAGTTCCTGACATGGACAGAGGTGGCAGCAGAGAGCACTGTGTCAGACTGGAGAGAATACACCACTTCTTGCAGGACATGCAAATGCTATATCTTATATATAGGTTATGATTGTGGGACTACAGTAGACGCCTTAGTGACACAGCGGTAAGGGGTTTGTTATAGAGCCGCTGGATTATATTGCGGAGAGATCATTATGTACAGATGGCTCAGCGTGTAATGCAATCTTAGCCCTGGTTGGCGGTACTACATCTTACAGAGTAATGTCATTTTAATATTGTGATCCCCGGAGCAGCACGCTGCCAGACAGTATAAAGTACAGCATGTTATTTGTGGTACAAGGGTCTATTGTTCGCCAGCCTGACATCTATCCTCTTCTGTTTGCCCGTTTATCCAGGCCTGTCAAGCGGAGCTCCTGATCGGGACGTGTTTCCAGGCAATAAATAGCAGGATTCAGTTACAAATCCTCAAGGCTCAGAACCTGCCAAGCTCCTCCACACCGCTCTCCATAAGTACGTCCCAGCCTGAGCCGCCACAATGATGGGTGATGGGGCAGTGTACCCGCACACTGGTATAACACTATGATGGGTGATGGGGCAGTGTACCCGCACACTGGTATAACACTATGATGGGTGATGGGGCAGTGTACCCGCACACTGGTATAACACTATGATGGGTGATGGGGCAGTGTACCCGCACACTGGTGTAACACTATGATGGGTGATGGGGCAGTGTACCCGCACACTGATATAACACTATGATGGGTGATGGGGCAGTTTACCCACACACTGGTATAACACTATGATGGGTGATGGGGCAGTGTACCCGCACACTGATATAACACTATGATGGGTGATGGGGCAGTTTACCCACACACTGGTATAACACTATGATGGGTGATGGGGCAGTTTACCCGCACACTGGTATAACACTATGATGGGTGATGGGGCAGTGTACCCGCACACTGGTATAACACTATGATGGGTGATGGGGCAGTGTACCCGCACACTGATATAACACTATGATGGGTGATGGGGCAGTTTACCCACACACTGGTATAACACTATGATGGGTGATGGGGCAGTTTACCCGCACACTGGTATAACACTATGATGGGTGATGGGGCAGTGTACCCGCACACTGGTATAACACTATGATGGGTGATGGGGCAGTGTACCCACACACTGGTATAACACTATGATGGGTGATGGGGCAGTTTACCCGCACACTGGTATAACACTATGATGGGTGATGGGGCAGTGTACCCGCACACTGGTATAACACTATGATGGGTGATGGGGCAGTTTACCCGCACACTGGTATAACACTATGATGGGTGATGGGGCAGTGTACCCGCACACTGGTATAACACTATGATGGGTGATGGGGCAGTGTACCCGCACACTGGTATAACACTATGATGGGTGATGGGGCAGTGTACCCGCACACTGATATAACACTATGATGGGTGATGGGGCAGTGTACCCGCACACTGATATAACACTATGATGGGTGATGGGGCAGTGTACCCACACACTGGTATAACACTATGATGGGTGATGGGGCAGTGTGGGTAGAGGGATCTATTGAGGATGATGGGTGTAAAAAATGACATTGCACACTAAGTGGTAAACCAAGGGGTAAACAGACCTGGAGAAGGACGGGGGGAATAGGTGGAAGGCGATATAGTAACCAGTGCCAGGCTGCTCCTCCCATGGTGACCGCAGACTCTCACACACATTTTTACCATCTCTGCAGATTTCTACGTCAAAGCCGAGATGTTCAGCACGGAGGGATTGCTCTACAAGAAGAAGACGCGACCGCTAAAGTTATCAAATTCCCAAGTGAACTGGGGGGAGACCATGATCTTCCCGGTGACGCAGAAAGAGGAGGGAATCAACTTCCTGATCAAGTTATATAGCCGCAGCTCGGTGCGGAGGAAACACTTCATCGGACAGGTGAGGGCGGCCATGTTACCTTGTCATGTTATCTCTATTCTCTATAAAGAGCTCTGGGGACACTGATCTATGTGCGCTCTATAAGGGTATGGACATATCAATTCTTGGGGCGGACTGCGGATTGAGCTTCAGTCTATGGGACAGGCAGAACGTCAAGCGTAGTCCATTGCACGGCCTCCGCTTGAAATTTTGGCGCATGTTCCACAGTGGAAACATGCCCTAAAGCTGATCACTGATCTCAATGAACAAGGGTGAAAACCAGGTCATAGGAAGGAAAACCTTTGACCTTCCAGCTGTTGCAAAATTACAATTCCCATCATTCCTGGACAGCCTTTGGCATGATGGGAATAGTAGTTCTGTAACAGCTGGAGGGACAAAGGTTTTCCATCCCTGTCATAGATAAAGAGTCTTCTTGTCAGGTCAAAGAGATTATTTCCATTCCAGAGAGCAAGCACATATGCTTAAAGGCCCAGTCTATATATATATCTATTTATCACATTATCACCTCGACAGTCATGTGACATTGCAATCTTCCTGGCGCTGGTGTAGCCCTAGAATTCCCTACACGAGCCCTTTCACCTCTCTCCTTGTAACTTCCCCCCGGCCCCATATAATAAGGCTGCGGAGAGCTCTGTACATGGGTATTTAAGCCCCGTGCGATAGAGATGACATTTGTAAGACGCGGCTTGGCTGAGGTGTCCCCCTGCCTCCTGGTATATGGCACAAACGTCCCTTTCATGAGCACAAGGACACAGGGACAGGGCCGGGAATATCGCCTTACGCTCCTCTAAAAAGATTTCTTTTGGAGAAGAAGTAAATGGCAGCTGTATAAGTTACGTCGGGGAGCGGCCTTGTCCTCCTGTATACAGGCCATTCATCCATTGTGCCTCTCTATAAAGGATGTTCACTATAAGATTCCCTTACACGGTGACAATGGAGGAGAACATGATCCGTCCCAATGGAGAACACCAGCAGTAAGGGAGGCTTGTCTCCGCTAAGGAAGAGTTTACAGGGAAGTTGTAATAATAAAAGGGATTTTCCCACAAAGTACATGTATCATCTGTCGACTGCCGCGCCATGATAAAAGGGACACACAACCAGTACGAGGAAAGTGGGGGGTGACCTGGATTTCTGGGTGCGCCTCTTCACAACTCCCCCAAAACCATAGCTGTATCAGTACAGTAGTGCGAAGATTTAAAGGTGTAATCTTGCAAATTTTAGTTTTTTTCAAATCAATTGGGATTAGAAAGTTTTAAAAATCTCCACTCTTCCAGTGCTTATCAGCTGCTGTCTGTCCTGCAGGAAGTGGTGTATTCTGTCCAGTCTGACACAGTTCTGGACAGTTCCTGCTCTGGACAGTTCCTGACATGGACAGAGGTGGCGGCAAAGACCATTTTGTCAGACTCGAGAGAATACACCACTTCCTGCAGGACATACAGCAGCTGGAGATTTTTAAATATAAGTAAATTACAAATCTGTATAACTTTCTGACACCAGCTGATTTGAAAGGAAAACATTTTTACCGGAGTACTCCTTAAAGTTCCCCTGCAGCGCCACTATAGGAGAAGTTACACAGTCTCCACCCACGTCAATAAGTTGTCTGTGTAATGCGGACGGGATTGGTCCTCCAAAACAAGAGCTCTCCTGAACAGAGGACCCCCCCCTCTATAAACTTAGAATTCCTAAATATACAGTACTAAAGTGGACCTTCCCTTTAATTCTGTTCCACAGTTTAGATGGAGTGCAGACCCTGAATATAGTGAATATGGTGTGGGTATAATGTAGATGATGAGCCTCTGACTGTACCGCTGATATCCATCTATCCCGGGCCGCACCCGTACGCTGCAATTACATTCTGTAACCAAACGCTTGTGAGGACAGTCTGTAATTTGGATTATAGAGAAGCAGAGAGCGCACAATAAGGGGGAATTAAGGAGGGTAACAGTGCGGCTTTTCATCAGACACACAGAGTCCTCTGTTATAAATCCCACAGACAGAACAGCTCTGCTCTCCTGCTTATTGAGAAGCCGCCAGATTCCCACTACATCAACACAGGAGCATAGCCTGATCCCCGAGGGGAACCTCTGTCCTACACCACATACAGACATCACACATTCCGCTATCACTCATAACACATCATCCAAGTACCAGACCTAAACCAATATAACAGACATCACACATCCCCACATCACTCATATAACATCATCCAAGTACCAGACCTACAGGAATATACAAGCATCACACATCCTGGTATCACTCATATAACCCATCATCCAAGTACCAGACCTAAACCAATATACAGACATCACACATCCCGGTATCACTCATATAACACATCATCCAAGTACCAGACCTAAACCAATATAACAGACATCACACATCCCCACATCACTCATATAACACATCATCCAAGTACCAGGCCTACAGAAATATGCAGACATCACACATCCCTGAGCGGAGCCGGCTGCAGGTGTGCCTGGGAACCTCTGTCCTACACCACATACAGACATCACACATCCTGGTATCACTCATATAACATCATCCAAGTACCAGACCTAAACCAATATACAGACATCACACATCCCGGTATCACTCATATAACATCATCCAAGTACCAGACTGCCTAGATCTCCATACCAAACGTGTCAGATTGCGCCATATTCCCCAAGCCGCCAGGAAATAAAGACACAACGCTCAACTTGTTTTGCTGGGTGAGGGCCAACCACAGCTTTTATTAACCGTACTAACCGTAACCAACGGGCACTACATGCCAACTCACCAGAAGGGAAGCCACAATGTGCCACCGGCGGACTCCCGGCGCGCACAAACGCCCGCTTAACCCTTTAACCTGCCGGGCAGGTGTACTCAGCCAGCTGTGACTTGTAAACCCACACACAAATATCTAACATCTTCCAAGTCTTCACCTTATATAGAATTTCCATATATATATTTTTTATTTATTTATAATTTATATATATATATATATATATATATATATATATATTTATATATATATATATATATTTTTTTATTTTTTTTTTAATGCATCACTGTAACAACACATAAACACGCAGAATTTGCACTGCTTGTAAGCAGTGAACTGAAAGCGTGGGCTGCGCTAACCCCTATAAATGAGGCCTGATGCCTCTTCCCACTGTTCCCTGATAGGCTCTCCAGCCCGGGAATTCTCCTAGTTGGCCACTGACACATGTAGGAGGGAAAAAGGGGGGTGGGGGGGTGGGGACAACACTAAGGGTACTATTACACGGAATGATATTGGCCGAATCTTCCCGATTGGGCTGATTATCGCTCCGTGTAATAAATACAACGATCAGCCGATGACAACGATCATCGGCCGATTGTTGAAATAGGTTAGAACCTATATTTGTCGGGCGCCGACCGCGTAATGGCGGTGCGTGGCTAGCGACTGATGATATACATTACCTATCCACGCTCCAGGGATGCTCCTGCGGTCAGTCCCGGCCTGTGATTGGTTGAGCGGCCTGTCAGCTGACAGGCCGCTCTGAAGCTAGAATGCGCGGGACCCCAGGGAGAAGCAGACCGCCGGAGCAGCCCTGGAGCGTGGATAGGTAAAGTAAGGAAGGGCTGCAAGGACATCGGTAATGATGTCCTTGCAGCCCTTGTTAATCGCTTATCGGGCCGTCTAATAGGCCCAGCTCGTTTACAGGTATTATCGGGCCCCCATCGGTCCGTGTATACCACCCTAAGAAAAAGGAGGAAGGGAAGGGAACAGTTCCTATTAACCCTTTCCTGGCGGCCATAAGGAAAAAAGAGCTAAGGGCTTATTATGGAGGATGACACAGGCAGTCTCTGAGCACCCTCAATAATCAGTCAGGTGCTTGCTAGACCTACAAGAATATACAGACATCACACATCCCGGCATCACTCATATAACACATCATCCAAGTACAAGGTCTACAGGCATATACAGACATCACACATCCCTGTATCACATGTATAACACATCATCCAAGTACCAGGCCTACAGGAATATACAGACATCACACATCCCGGCATCACTCATATAACACATCATCCAAGTACCAGGCCTACAGGAATATACAGACATCACACATCCCTGTATCACATGTATAACACATCATCCAAGTACCAGGCCTACAGGAATATACAGACATCACACATCCCTGTATCACATGTATAACACATCATCCAAGTACAAGGTCTACAGGCATATACAGACATCACACATCCCTGTATCACATGTATAACACATCATCCAAGTACCAGGCCTACAGGAATATACAGACATCACACATCCCTGTATCACATGTATAACACATCATCCAAGTACCAGGCCTACAGGAATATACAGACATCACACATCCCGGTATCACTCATATAACACATCATCCTAATACCAGGCCTACAGGAATATACAGACATCACACATCCCTGTATCACATGTATAACACATCATCCAAGTACCAGACCTACAAGAATATACAGACATCACACATCCCGGCATCACTCATATAACACATCATCCAAGTACAAGGTCTACAGGCATATACAGACATCACACATCCCGGTATCACTCATATAACACATCATCCAAGTACAAGGTATACAGGCATATACAGACATCACACATCCCGGTATCACTCATATAACACATCATCCAAGTACCAGGCCTACAGGAATATACAGACATCACACATCCCGGTATCACTCATATACGAGTTGTTTTCTGTAACAGCCAGGGCACACTGCATAACACCACAGTGACATCTGTCAGGGCATGCTGGGAATTGTAGTTTGCTGGGGATCCATGGGTTGTAGAACATAGGAAGGATCGGTCTATCAGGGTATGATGAGGTTGTGGAACATCCCGTGTCTTTGTGAGCTGCAGGATCGCGTTCTCATATATGTTATACCTCAGGGGCCGCGTTTGCATTAACCCTTTCCTTGTTCTCAGGTCTGGATCAGCAGCGACAGTAACAGCAGCGAGGCCGCAGATCAATGGACAGACACCATAAGCCACCCAGAGAAAGTGGTGACAAAGTGGCATAAACTCAACAACCAGACTTAGTGACACCCCTGCCCACTGGGCGATGCCAAGGACTATCTGTATATATAGACTGTACATTGGATTGTGCCCACCTGCATATAGGAAAACAAGGGACGGACGGGCTGCCATGGTGAGGCACACAGCCCAGCGGCGGATACCTCATCTGAACACATGATAGCTAATAACACAGTTATTATAATGGCAGAAGATCAGTCATCATATAGGATCTATAATGTGATGTCAGGAAGGATACAGCTGTACATGTGTCAGAACTGGATAGAAAGCAAATTCTTTATGTAAATGTATTATATATTTAGTGACATCCTGTATTTATAAGCATACCTTCCAGACCACCCGTCCCCATCCATCTGCCAGTGCCCATGTATCTCCTGTGTCTGTATAGATGCTGCACAGTACAACTTCTACTGGTTTATACTTCACAAGGAATTTCTTAAATGTGATTCTATGTCATTAGACTGCACAGAACACTAAATATGGACAGTACCACTTCTCCTGTCCTGTATATATAGAGAGTGCACAGTACCACTTCTCCTGTCCTGTATATATAGAGAGTGCACAGTACCACTTCTCCTGTCCTGTATATATAGAGTGCACAGTACCACTTCTCCTGTCCTGTATATATAGACAGTGCACAGTACCACTTCTCCTGTCCTGTATATATAGACAGTGCACAGTACCACTTCTCCTGTCCTGTATGCTGGGTGTAATCCTCAGTATATATATATATACAGTGCACAGTACCACTTCTCCTGTCCTGTATGCTGGGTGTAATCCTCAGTATATATATATATATATATATACAGTGTACAGTACCACTTCTCCTGTCCTGTATGCTGGGTGTAATCCTCAGTATATATATACAGTGCACAGTACCACTTCTCCTGTCCTGTATGCTGGGTGTAATCCTCAGTATATATATACAATGCACAGTACCACTTCTCCTGTCCTGTATGCCGGGTGTAATCCTCAGTATATATAACAGTGCACAGTACCACTTCTCCTTTCCTGTATATATAGACAGTGCACAGTACCACTTCTCCTGTCCTGTATATATAGACAGTGCACAGTACCACTTCTCCTGTCCTGTATGCTGGGTGTAATCCTCAGTATATATATATATATACAGTGCACAGTACCACTTCTCCTGTCCTGTATGCTGGGTGTAATCCTCAGTATATATATATACAGTGCACAGTACCACTTCTCCTGTCCTGTATATATAGACAGTGCACAGTACCACTTCTCCTGTCCTGTATGCTGGGTGTAATCCTCAGTATATATATACAGTGCACAGTACCACTTCTCCTGTCCTGTATGCTGGGTGTAATCCTCAGTATATATAACAGTGCACAGTACCACTTCTCCTGTCCTGTATACTGGGTGTAATCCTCAGTATATATATACGGTGCACAGTACCACTTCTCCTGTCCTGTATGCTGGGTGTAATCCTCAGTATATATATACAGTGCACAGTACCACTTCTCCTGTCCTGTATGCTGGGTGTAATCCTCAGTATATATATATATATATATATATATATATATATACAGTGCACAGTACCACTTCTCCTGTCCTGTATGCTGGGTGTAATCCTCAGTATATATACACAGTGCACAGTACCACTTCTCCTGTCCTGTATGCTGTAAGTGGTACTGTGCACTGTGTGTATATATATATATATATATATATATATATATATATATATATACACACACTGAGGATTACACCCAGCATACAGGACAGGAGAAGTGGTACTGTGCACTGTATATATATACTGAGGATTACACCCAGCATACAGGACAGGAGAAGTGGTACTGTGCACTGTATATATATATACTGAGGATATCACCCAGCATACAGGACAGGAGAAGTGGTACTGTGCACTGTATATATATATACTGAGGATTACACCCAGTATACAGGACAGGAGAAGTGGTACTGTGCATTGTATATATATATATATATATATACTGAGGATTACACCCAGCATACAGGACAGGAGAAGTGGTACTGTGCACTGTATATATACTGAGGATTACACCCTATACACAGGACAGGAGAAGCGGCACTGTGCACTGTATGCATTACCCCCCCACAGTCCTGTCCCCTGATGCAAGCCCCAGCCTGAAGTGGATCTGCTATGATTTGGAAGGTGAGAGACTTCCTGGGTCAGAGTACAGGGCTGTAGACCCCGCTATGCAGGCCATGCCTCCACTCGTGCTCCCACTCAGTACAGGGAGCTCTTAAACCAAAGCGATGCTCCTAAACCAAGTCACAATTTAAAAAAAAATGTGAGCTCTTAAACCAAAACGCTCTTAGGGTACAAACCCACTTGACGTATTTGCTGCGTGAATCAGTCTTAAAAATAAGCAGGCAAAACGCAGGTTGGCTTTATACGATTGTTCTGCATTAAAATACGCAATTGCGTATTTTTGAAGCGTGAAGCTTGTTGTTAGCAAAGCATCAGTTGTTAAAATACGCAATTGCGGATTTTTGAAGCGTGAAGCTACATGCGTTTTTAGCACAGGTTGTTAACAACTGATGCTTTGCTAACAACAAGCTTCACGCTTCAAAAATACACAATTGCGTATTTTAATGCAGAACAATCGTATAAAGCCAACCTGCGTTTTGCCTGCTTATTTTTAAGACTGATTCACGCAGCAAATACGTCAAGTGGGTTTGTACCCTTAAACCAAGTTACTCTTAAACCAAGGTACCACTGTATATACATATACTGAGGATTACACTCAGTATATAGGACAGGAGAAGTGGTACTGTGCACTGTATATATACACTGAGGATTACACCCAGCATACAGGACAGGAGAAGTGGTACTGTGCACTGTATATATATATATATATATATATATATATATATATATATAGATAGATGTCTGTATAGTGTGTATAGGGTGTAATCCTGTGTATAGGGTGTAATCCTCAGTATATATATACAGTGCACAGTACCACTTCTCCTGTCCTGTATGCTGGGTGTAATCCTCAGTATATATGGAGAGTGCATAGTACCACTTCTCCTGTAATGTATGCTGGGTGTAAGTATCTGCACAGTACCACCTCTGTTCTAAGTACAAGTTCTGCTCAGGGTGGCTGTAGTCCTCACTTTCTCTCTCTATACAGACATGGATGGAGGTGTGATGGTTGTCACTCTCTCTCTATACAGACAGGTGCACAGTGTCACTTTCCCATTCTTAGTTTGTCTCTTATTTCGAGGGTTTGGACAGAAACAATTCAAAGATTTTCCCCCAACTTATGGCTGGGTTCACACTATGTATATTTCAGTCAGTATTGTGGTCCTCATATTGCAACCAAAACCAGGAGTGGATTGCAAACACAGAAAGGATCTGTTCACACAATGGTGTAATTGAGTGGATGGCCGCCATTTAATGGCAAATATTTGCTTTTATTTTAAAACACAGCTGTTATATTGAAATAATGGCCGTTATTTACCATTATGGCGGCCATCCACTCAATTTCACCATTGTGTGGACAGATCCTTTCTGTGTTTTTAATCCACTCCTGGTTTTGGTTGCAATATGAGGACCACAATACTGACTGAAATATACGTAGTGTGAACCCAGCCTAAAGGCGACTAAACTTCCATCTTCCTTATTTATTGCCGTCACTATGAAGCCACTACCTGCAATAAAGCCTAATCCTCAGTGATGAAGGCAGCCGGGACGCAGGGTTTTATTTCATACATTTAAGAGCTCTGCAAAGGTCACACCAAAGCAAGAACAAAGGGATTAAGGAGCCTGTAACCAGGACAGGACGCCGGAGGAGGATCAGGACACTTGTGTGACGTCACCTGTACCCTCCGCTATTATCCCCAGACACTGATCATTCATCTAATAAAAGGTAACAATTTGCTTTGAGCCATTTATCCTTAAAGGGGTTGTTCACCAGTCAACTGGTACCAGAAAGTGCCAGAGATTTGTAATTTACTTCTATATAAAAATCTCCAGTATTCCAGTACTTCTTAGCTTCTGTATGTCCTGCAGGAAGTGGTGTATTCTCTCCAGTCTGAGGGTGGGTTCAGACTACGGAATTCTCGCGGATAAATTCCGCTGAATTCCGTTGCCTGTACGCGCTCACGGCCGCGCGCCTCTCCACCCGTGCTATAAACACCATTCTATGCACGGGCGGATTCCGCATTCCGCCGTAAGAATTGACACGTCAATTCTTTTGGCGGATAGCGGAATAAGCTGGCTCATAGAATGGTGTCTATGGAGCCGGCGGAAAGGCGCACGGCTGTGAGCGCGTTCTAGCGACGGAATTCGGCAGAATTTATCTGCGAGAATTCCGTAGTCTGAACCCACCCTGACACTGTGCTCTCTGCTGCCACCTCTGTCCATGTCAGGAACTGTCTTGAGCAGGAGAGGTTTTCTGTTTCGGAATTTGCTGCTGCTCTGGACAGTTCCTGACATGGACAGAGGTGGCAGCAGAGAGCACTGTGTCAGACTGGAGAGAATACACCACATCCTGCAGGTTATATAGCAGCTGATAAGTACTGGAAGGCTGGAGATTTTTTATATAGAAGTAAATTACAAATCTCTGGCACTTTCTGGCACCAGTTGATTTGAAAGAAAAATCAAAGAAACCCCAAAATGAGACGAGCCCCACCACCTATAAGCGGGCCCCACCACACATGCACCTGTGGCTGGGTCTCCCTCACCCTCTGGGCCCCACAGCAGCCGCTACAGCTGTAGTTATGTCTCCATTGCTGCATCTGGACAGGTTTGTGAGTCGCTGACATCATAGACGCACATGGAGAGATATAAGATACAGAAATATTGACATGGAAACAGGAAACTAAATAAGGGAAAGTGGGGAGTTCACTGTTAATGTTCCTGAATAACAAGCGTGTGCTTTTATGGATGGGACGATAAGAGGTCGGATCTCTTCCTGGAGTCTTCTCACCTCTCCAGGTGACAAGTGACATATGCCGGTGTCCTGTCCGGTGGGATCTCCGCTCTCTATCTGCCTCCTGTTTGTATTGGCACCGCTTCCCAGAAACTGAGAAAGTGCTGAGAAGAGATCCTGTAAATGCTGCTTCCTGCACTATGAAGAGGGGAGTGGGGTCTCTGCTTTATGGCCTGGAGTATATATGTGTGTGTGAGGATATATACAAGGAGTGAGAAGGGTCCGGGGTGGTTAAATCACCTACAAGAGCTATAGAGGTACAGAGGACCGCTAACTGTGACACCTCTCTATAAGTCTCTCTATAAGAGAATGTTCTCTATGCACCCTATGTGCCTATTCATTTTGTTTAGCAGATAAAGATTCTTTACAGGGGAACTCCAAACTTTCAAATCAACTGGTGTCATAAATTTGTACAGATTTGTAATTATCAGTACTTATCATGTGCTGTATGTCCTGCAGGAAGTGCTCTCTGCTGCCCCCTCTGTCCATGTCAGGAACTGTCCAGAGCAGCAGAAAATCCCCATAGAAAACCTCTCCTGCTCTGGACAGTTCCTGACATGAACAGAGGTGGCAGCAGAGAGCGCTGTGTCAGAGTGGAGAGAATACACCACTTTTCTGCAGGACATACAGCAGCTGATAAGTACTGGAAAACTTGAAGTTTTTAATAGAAGCAAATTAGAATGTATAATTATAAGACACCAGTTTATTATAAATAAATACGGAGCATCCCTTCGAATCAGCCAGATCGAGAATAAAGCAAAAGACTAAAGATGTTGATACTTCTCCTCTCCAAATAAGGCTGTGTTCACATCAGAAAAGTAAGTCTGTGATGTATGAGGGGATCCCAGCATAAAGGTACGTTGATATAAATTATGACGTATTCATGGCGGTCCCCTTCTTTTTAGGGCTTATGCAGGATTAGGAAAAGCATGGCTGCCTTCTTCCAGAAACAGATCCTATACACAGGTCCTGGTTAGTAGTGCTGACTTTTTGTCCTGCTCCAACTTCTAGAAATAGCGCCTCTCTTTTCCTAAGTTTAGTTTTTCGGTAAATTTCCGAAACATATATATCTTTTTTGGCTTAAAGAAAGTAAGGGTCCTATTACACGAAGCGATTTTTAACGATTAACAACTAACGATAAAAGATCGCCAACGAGATTGTCGTTAACCTGAAATCGTTCACCATATTACACAGAACAATAGTCGTTAGTTACGATCGTTACTACGATCGTTTACTCCATCTGATCCCAGCAAAAAATGAACAATGTGCAATTACACTGAACGATTAGTGAAAAAATGCGGAACTTGAGCGAACGAATGTGGAATTACAGCAAACGATTAGTGAGCGATTAACAATAATTTTAGGTTCAGATCTAAATCAACAATCAACGACATATGAACGATTTTTCGATAGTTGCCTGCAATTACACAGAATGATTATCGTTTAACTTCGAACGATATAAAGATTTTTCACACGATAATCGCCCCATGTAATATGGCCCTATGACTTGAAAAGTGTATTAAGGAGACCTCGGGCGGTCTGACACACGTTATTTTTTGGGGGGAAAATAACACTTTCCCCATAATCCAAACAAAAAATTATTGGGGAATCTATTATTAGCGGATTTACATCTGAGCAATGAATAAATGACACTGAATGTGCAGCCCCAACCCGCTGCTCCTGTCCATGAATCCATCAGCTCCAACCCGCTGCTCCTGTCCATGAATCCATCAGTCCCGACCCGCTGCTCCTGTCTGTGGTTCCATCGTCCTCAACCCGCTGCTCCTGCCCGTGATTCTATCAGTCCCGACCCGCTGCTCCTGTCCAGGAATCCATCAGCCCTGACCCGCTGCTCCTGTCCATGAATCCATCAGCCCTGACCCGCTGCTCCTGTCCATGAATCCATCAGCCCTGACCCGCTGCTCCTGTCCATGAATCCATCAGCCCCGACCCGCTGCTCCTGTCCATGAATGCATCAGCCCTGACCCGCTGCTCCTGTCCATGAATCCATCAGCCCTGACCCGCTGCTCCTGTCCATGAATGCATCAGCCCCGACCCGCTGCTCCTGTCCATGAATCCATCAGCCCCGACCCGATGCTCCTGTCCATGAATCCATCAGCCCCGACCCGCTGCTCCTGTCCATGAATCCATCAGCCCCGACCCGCTGCTCCTGTCCATGAATCCATCAGCCCCGACCCGATGCTCCTGTCCATGAATCCATCAGCCCCGACCCTACATTATCTGTAAGGAATCTGCTGACATTTGTCCACAGGCCTCTGAGCATGAAAGGCATCGGCATTCATCATGAATTGGCTCTGCAGCGGCTTCCTGCATGGGAGGCCACTAAGTGAATTGTACAGACGTGTGAGTGTGCGATTGTGTTCACTGCCCTGTACAAAGTCAATTTTTACATCATTGTTTAGTGAACAGGATGACAAATAACTGAGAGGAAACACAAAGGAACAATGGCTGCCCTCACTCACCCTCCGCAAACCCTGGAGATTACCCATCTCCTCTTCTCTCCTTACACTTGTGGATTTCACCTGAAAAATAAAAAAATACTTATTAAGTCCTTGTAATTCTAATTCCAGGTGTATCAGGTTATTGTATGCAATTGGCCATGTTTTGTAGTCCCACAAAAAACAAACAAACCTCAAGAGTATAAATATATTCAGTCCATTGAGCACTGGCATTACAGCGTATATCTGAAATGTCGGCTTCCTATCCAACATAGATATGACCTGAACATGCTGGACGGGAGGTCTGTGTCTCTGTTTAGGGGTCTCTGCTTTCCTGATAAACAGGAGGGAAGAAACTGAAATCAAGAACAAGGGGCCACAATCTAAGCTTATGAGAAAATGTTATTTTACTAAAATAGTAGTAGATATTAGGAACAAACTTTCAGCAGATGTGGTTGGTAAATGTACAGTAAGTAAATGTAACCTGCCTGGGATAAACATATATCTATCCTACGGAAATAATAAAAAGGCAGAATAGATGGATTTGGAGGCTTTTTATATGTACAATCTTTTATGTCTCTATGTGATTCTCCTCTGCAGACTGCCTTGTGTATGCTCTCCTTCCCATCTCCAGCCTGTGTGATCTGCCCTCCATGTATCCTCTTCTATTTATGACCTGTGTGAGCTGCCTTCCATGTATCCTCTTCCATCTATGGCCTGTGTGATCTGCCCTCCATGTATCCTCTTCCATCTATGACCTTTGTGATCTGCCCTCCATGTATTCTCCTCCATCTATGACCTGTGTAATCTGCCCTCCATGTATCCTCTGCTATCTATGACCTGTGTGATCTGCCCTCCATGTATCCTCTTCCATCCATGACCTTTGTGATCTGCCCTCTATGTATCCTCTTTTATCTACAGTCTCCTTGATCTGCCTTCCATGTATCCTCTTCCATCCATGACCTTTGTGATCTGCCCTCCATGTATCCTCTTCCATCCATGACCTTTGTGATCTGCCCTCTATGTATCCTCTTTTATCTACAGTCTCCTTGATCTGCCTTCCATGTATCCTCTTCCATCTACAGCCTGTGTGATCTGTCCTCCATGTATCCGCTTCTGTCTATGACCTATGTAATCTGCCCTCTATGTATCCTCTTCTATCTACAGCCTGTGATCTGCTCTCCATGTATCCTCTTCTGTGTACAGCCTGTGTGATCTTCCCTCCATGTAGCCTCTCCCACCTCCCCACCTGTGTGATCTGCCCTCCATGTAGGCTCTCCCCCCCAACACCTGTGTGATCTGCCCTCCATGTAGGCTCTCCCCCCCCAACACCTGTGTGATCTGCCCTCCATGTAGGCTCTCCCCCCCAACACCTGTGTGATCTGCCCTCCATGTAGGCTCTCCCCCCCAACACCTGTGTGATCTGCCCTCCATGTAGCCTCTCCCACCTCCCCACCTGTGTGATCTGCCCTCCATGTAGGCTCTCCCCCCCAACACCTGTGTGATCTGCCCTCCATGTAGGCTCTCCCACCTCCCCACACCCCTTCCCCTTTTCTTATCTCTCTCGGCAAGGAGAAGAAGGTTCATTGTAAATTTTTCCCATCATTTTATTCCTGCGTCACCTCTACACAAATATATCAAACATCTGCAGATAGACGCCTGGAGGGACGGACACCCGCCTTATAGTCATTTGCTCTGTAACATAATAGTCACAAATTCTATCAGTTTATATTGCAATAAACACTTGTATGTACCCAGTGACGATATAAGACCAAGAGAGCCGGCGTACCTGCCCTGGGAGTGCCTGTGCCAATGCCAGGGGCCCTGTGTGCCCTTTAAACATCTTCATACAGCGCCAACCTGAGCTCCTTCTGCTTCACGTGACGGGAGGAGGAAGGGTCGGCTGAGGGCAAGGTACCAAGGCTACAACCACGCTCCTCCACTCTATATGAGATTGTATACAGCTCCTATGCAAACCTATGTGTCTCCATGGTTACAGACTACAAACAAACCTGTGTAGTCAAATCTTGCAATACCGCTAACTCCTCTGTTTAATAACATATAGCTAGCATGGGAGAAAATAGAGAGAGAAGAAAAAAAGAGGGAGTAAGGGCCCTTTTACACGGAAAGATTATCTGACAGATTATCTGCCAAAGATTTGAAGCCAAAGCCAAGAATGGACTATAAACAGAGATCAGGTAATAAAGGAAAGCCTGAGATTTCTCCTCTTTTCAAATCCATTCCTGGTTTTGGCTTCAAATCTTTGGCAGATAATCTGTCAGATAATCTTTCCGTGTAAAAGGGCTCTAAGGGCCCTATTACATGGAGCGATAATAGGTCGAATCAGGACGATTCATCGGATTATCCCTCCATGTAACAGAGAGAATGATCAGCCGCTGAAACATTCATTCACGTGAAAATATTAGAAGATACATAGACAGACACACCAGAGTGAAACATGACTGAGGGATCAGGTTATTTGTAGTCTGTATTAAACCTACAGCCTGACAGATCTGCACAGTGTGTAGTTTTATACGGTTTCCTTCTAGGAAACTTCTTTATATATTATACTCTCAGACAACTCCTTTCATATAATAAACTTGTAGATCTTGTTGAAGGCGTCTTGTGGAGCGTAACCTGATGAATCACAGGATGAGCTCCGTGTCTGCAGCCTCTCCAGCCTCCATGAAAGTTATAATACAAGATGAGAGACAGAAGTCTATATGCACTGTACTACAATTATCCCTGGTGGTTACCAGCCCAGACACCTGACAGCGGGAATGAGCCCAGATGCAGAATAGTGAGTGCAGCTCTGGAGTATAATACAGGATCAGTCATGCAATGTATGTACACAGTGACCACACCAGCAGATGTAACTTAACAGAACAGAATCAGTTATGTAATGTACTTTCCAGTCTGACACAGTGCTCTCTGCCGCCACCTCTGTCTATGTCAGGAACTGTCCAGAGCAGCAGCAAATCCCCATAGAAAACCTCTCCTGCTCTGGACAGTTCCTGACATGGACAGAGGTGGCGGCAGAGAGCACTGTGTCAGACTGGAAGGAATACACCACTTCCTGCAGGACATACAGCAGCTGATAAGTTGACTTGAAAGAAAAATCATTTTGCTAGAGTATTCCTTGTAGAACAGAGACATGTTGCTGACATGACCTTTACAAGCTATAAGATAACATATTAGACATGGGGCAGGTAACAGCCACCTATCACTTCCCTCATCTTCCTGCTATAAAGTTGCCATTATACTGCACATGAATTTCATCTACAATGTATGCAGCCCAGCTTGGTATCTGGCTGAGGAATAATTCTATTTATACAGCGGTTATCACTGAAGGTCCTGATGCCCAGTGCCTGTGATCCCAGAGATGTAAGGACATATGTGTACTCGCCTCTTGGAATGGGCTCCAGTGGTTTGTTTAACAGCTTCTTAGCGGGTGACACGTCAGCAGCGGCTCTGGCCTGCCACGTAATGGAGTCTCTCCCCTCTGTGACGCCATACATTGCACAATAACCCGCCACTCACAACACTCTCTTAATGTCATTTACACTGAATTAGCATTAGACAAATTGCGCAATGACCGCTATCTGCGAAGGTTACATTCACACCTGTCATATTTGCTGTATTCATGGTTTCTGTAACTTTTGCCAGACTTTGCCCTAAATTTCAGGCCACGTCTGCAAATGTCCAGGGCCTAATAATACACAATGCCCAATGCCCCATCCATGTGTGTTCAAGCAGGTTTATTAATCAGTCACTCAGTGGTTTCTTTACACCCCTATAGATAGAATAGAAGGGAGGCTATCCAGTAGTAGGTATATATATATATATATATATATCAATCACAATGTATGCCTGGTAAGCAGTGGAAACGTCACTCTGCTTTTGCAAGAAAACAAAAAGCTTCAGGGTGCCTTCACACCTACCATATCGCTGCGTTTTTAACGTGTTTTTGGTGCGATTTTTTGCATGCGCGTTTTGATTTTCACATGATTTTCATGTGAAAATCAAAAAACTCACCAAAAACGCAGCGATAAAAACGGTATGTGTGAAGCTACGCTTAGGGTACAAACACACACATCGTATACGCAGCAAATCTGCAGCGTATTTGATGGTGCAGATTTGATGCTGTATTCAGTTACTTAGATCTAATCTGCTGCATATTTGTTGCGTTTTTGTTGCGTATTTGCTGCGTGTTTGCTGCGTATCGCAGCAGTAAATACGCTGCGTATGCGGTGTGTGGGTTTGTACCCCTAGGTTACAAACACACACAGCAGATTTGATACTGTGTTCAGTTATTTAGATCTAATCTGCTGCGTATCTGCTGCGTATCGCAGCAGTAAATACGCAGCGTATAAGCCGTGTGTGTTTGTACCCTTAGTCTCTATTCCTAACCTCATACGAGGTAGGTACAAAACCCCCCAGACAGGAGCCAGAACATGAGTGATCAGGTATATACAGGGTCACACCTCACTCATATAGAGGGTCATCTGCAACAGGTGAAAACTTTAGAAGCAGCAGGATTCATGCACTGAAGCCTATTCCCACACCGCCATCTAGTGGCCAATCTTCTATCTGCAAATGAATTCCACAGAGGAGTTTATGCTACAAGTCTATGGGCCAGGTGGAAGTAGATGACTAACAGTAAGGAAGAGAAGAGCATTACCGCAGGCTTCTACCTACTTCTGTGAGGGACAGCCAGTGAAACTCAAACTGATCAAAACTTTTAGCCTGTGACGAGTTTGCTTTAAGTTGTCTATACAATATCACAGGAGTAGGGAGCCTTGGCGCTCCAGCTGTTGCAAAACTACAACTCCCATCATGCCTGAACAGCCAAAGCCATAATGGAAGTTGTAATTTTGCAACAACTGGAGGGCCAGGGTTCCCTACCACTGCAATATCAATAACTATGAACCACTTGTTTGATCTATCTTAGATATGAAAATTTGGCACAAAAAGAAATGTTCATGAGTTTCCTATAGGGAGAAGAGGTGTAAACTGCAGTCAGACTGCTCTGGCACCAGCTTATCCCACTAAGACCGCCATCCACCATAGAGCAGCAGGTTTGCATGACCTTATAATGACCTTATGGAGGAGAAAAGAGCCGCCTGTAGAGCTCAGAGACAGGTCTGTGTGGAGGAGAAGGGGGAGGATGAGGTGGAGGAAACCACCTCACTACAAACCCAAAACACTACAGACTCCATCAATATTAGCTTTATGGCAGAGAGGCCAAGGAGAAGCTGCTTCTCAGTAAAAGACACATGAATGCTGCCGGGAAGTTACATAGAAGCAGCTAAAGGAGTCTAAGACTGTGAGGAACAAGATTCTCTGCTCTGAGGAAACAAGACTGAACGTCATGGTTTTTATAGTGTCATGTCTGGGGGAAATCAATAACAGTGCGGACCTCAAACTGGGCCGAGAAACAAACCTGGTGGTACAAGAGTGAAGCTAGAAGAGAGCAGCCATGTTTTTATAATCCGGTGTTTGTGTGGCTCATTTAGTGAATCATTGTCAGCTACACATGACCTGGTTATACAAGGCCACTGTCAGCCGAATGTCTCCTCAAATTATTAGGGGAAGGGATTTTTTAATAAAAAAAAACGCCTGAGGCCTGGCCAGGTTAGGCTAGGTTCACACTGCGTTTTCAGCATCTCTTTAACGGATCCGTTTTTTTAACGTCCAGAAAAATAGGGTCAGCAACGTTTTTTGGTCCGTTTTGGTCCGCCAAAAAAAACGGATCCGTTTTTTTTTATAATGGAAGTCAATGGAAAAACGGATGCACACAAATGAATCCGTTTTTTGCAATCCGTTTTTCATGCGTTTTTTGCAAAAAAACGGATGCGTTAAACGGATGCTGAAAACGCAGTGTGAACCTAAGAAGGGGTCCCCCTACTAGACACCAAGGATGGGCTACAGACAGTCTTAATTAGCAGGAGCGGTGATCGGCTAGCAACCACTAATACGTAAGACTAACACTAGTACGTAAGGGGTACGTAAGCCGCCCGCTCCTGCCTTTCTCTCTCTGCTGCAGGGAACACAGAGCAGGGATTCCCATCATAATGAAGGGAGTCCCCTGCACTGCTGGCCCCCGGACGCTCACCTAGTAGCTGCTGGCTCCCTCTACCCCCGGTGAATCTGACTCCTTCGCCGGCCTGCAGCAACTCCTGGCACCTTTATCTAGTCTGCCAGCACCCGTGCACCCCTCTGCCCCACCGCCGCCGGCTCCGGCCTCCTTCCCCTGCCTTTGCTAACTCCCAAAGCTGAGGGGATCACCCCCGCTGGCCTGCCCCAGCTCCTGGCACCCAGGCTCCTGAACCAGCCGCTGACCCGGTGCAAAATTTGGCTGGTCCAGGAGCCTGGAGAGGGGTGCCAGGAGCTGGGGCTTGGGGATTCTGCAGAGGCGACGTAAAGAAGTGGGAGCTGGAGGCTGTGGTGCTAGAGAAGAGTGCCGGGAGCTGCTGCAGGTGGAGGCGTCCAATCTGGCGGGGGATGAGTGAGCCAGCGGCTGCTAGGCGAGCTGTGCGGGGGGCGGCAGCGCAGGAGATTCCCATCATATGACGGAAATCCCCTCTCTGTGTCCCCCGCAGCAGAAAGCGGGCAGCTGTTTAAACTTGCTGTGTATTCCTGCTGCGGGGGACACACTGTAAAGATGTGGGTCCCCGCTCCTGTAACCTTGCTGTTCCCGAACACCTCAATAACTCAGCTGAACAATAGCTGAGCTGACAGATATCTCCCCTTTGTTCAGACACCGAGGTGTTTGGGAACCAAGGAATTACTGTATATGATTAATTTCCTTCATTCTGATTCAACTCCTATGGCAGAATAAAAATATAAAAATAATAATTTTGCACACAAAACCCAGAGAAATCCAATTGGTGAGATTACATTATGGAACACATGGAAATGTTGTGAAACATTTGATGTGACGGCGCCATCTCCTGTCTACAGTCCATACTACAATGGATTATTATTGTAGTGTAGTGTGTATCTAGTGTATAAATAATATATTCTATATTAACAAATAAGTTGCCTGAAAGCTCAGGTGGGCGCTTGACCCCCAGGTAGCCAGACCCCAGCCCATTAGAAACTGGACTGGTTTATGGTTCATTCTACATGAGACTGTGAATATGGTTATGATGATGCACCTTAGTGAGTATATGTACTATGACTATTGTACACATTTATCCAGTTAATGTTCTTAAAGTGTGTGTGTATTTTATACCTTATTACTATGATGATGTCACTAATTGGGGGTGGTACAATGGGCGTGGTTAGGATGTTACATACCGGCCATAGTCACACTGTGTGCGTTTCTGATCCTGAGTTACATCCTGTATTATACTTCAGAGCTGCACTCACTATTCTGCTGGTGGGGTCACTGTGTACATACATTGTACCAGACCTCACTTGTATGGACTGTGTTACGTGTGGATGTTGTGTATTTCTCCCCTATGCACCCATAGCTTTGTAATATTGTGCGACTATTGGCGACCACATGGCAGCGTACTTCTGGCCGTAATGTGGGAACGCAGCCTAAGGCTGGGTTCACACTACGTATATTTCAGTCAGTATTGTGGTCCTCATAGCAACCAAAACCAGGAGTGGATTGAAAACACAGAAAGGCTCTGTTCACACAATGTTGAAACTGAGTGGATGGCCGCCATATAACGGTAAATAACGGCCATTATTTCAATATAACGGCCGTTGTTCTTAAATAACAGCAAATATTTGCCATTAAATGACGGCCATCCACTCAATTTCAACATTATAAGAACAGAGCCTTTCTGTGTTTTCAATCCACTCCTGGTTTTGGTTGCTATGAGGACCAAATACTGCCTGAAATATACGTAGTGTGAACATAGCCTCAAGGTGACCCAGACAGTGGGTGTGACTGCACTGTCACCATTGTCACAGTGGATTGGTGCACTAGGGGTTAAGTATCGCCCCCAGAGAACCAAATGCCCTAATCTGCAGATTTATTTAAAAAAAAAAAAAACAACAACTTTTCAACCCTAAAAACCATGTTAATCCATCTACCAAGTCCTATCAGCCCATATCAGCAGGTTAGCATGGAAGGTTGGCTGGCTCTATTCACTTCAATGGAACGCAATACTGCATTAGAGCTGCAATACTACACACAGGGGGGGTGAGGGGTGGCGCTGTTTATGGAAGAAAGCGGACATGTTTTTCTAATGCCAGACACCACTACTAATAAACTGAGGGCAGAAAAAAAAAACCATAAAATGGGGATAATTTGGTGCAGACTGACCGTCAACAACTTTATTATGGAAATCCACCACAGAAAAACTATAAACCTTCTATATTATTATAGCGTCTGTATTGTGGACACAAGAGGCCGTCTACCTGCAGGTCACCATGGACCCCAACATGGCGCTCACAAGTAGATGCACAATATAAACACCTAACAACGTCCACATCATAGAGATCCACAACACTAACCTGTATGACGGCTCCACATCTGTGCAGATCTCCAGCAATTCCAGTCAACTTCAGAAAGTACATTGTTTTGTGTATTCAGCTGCGTTCACACTGCGCAGCTAGGGAGTCGTGAGCCCAACACTGAAAAACAGCAACATGACCATGTGGTGACTGACAGGTGGGTCACATGACCATCTGATGACTGACTGGTGAGTCACATGACCATGTAATGACTGACAGGTGAGTCACATGACCATCTGATGACTGACAGGTGAGTCACATGACCCTGTAATGACTGACAGGTGAGTCACATGACCACCTCATGCACAAGCCTGGAGGACAGAAATGGCTGCACATCGCACCCATGGTTGATACTAAAGCTTGTTCTGTTACATTAAAAACCAACATGAGAAGTTAGTATATAATTTGATGAAAGCATATTGCCTCACGTACCACGTGCAGGTCTCTGATACACTCTAGGTCCCTCCTCTAGCCATGGTGCAGTGCTGTCCGGCGACCACAGGGGGGCGCAGCCCAGCGACCCCAGTGTCACAGAACCAAGCCCACAAGGCCAGAGCCACACCTTCCTGCAGACACGGCCAGCAGAGGCAATGGCCTCCAGCCAACACCTAGTAAGCCCCAATGTGACCAATCAGTGGGAAGTGATGTGCATGGTACCTCCTCTTTCCCAGTCTAGTCTTTTTAGATCTGTTCACACTAGGTGTTGGCTGGCGGCCATTGCCTTTGCTGACCGTTCCGGAGGGGTGGTGCGGCTCTGGCCCTGGTTCTGGACCGCTGGGCTGCTCCCCCCTGTGGGCACTGGCTCTGTGGTGGTTGCTGGCGAAAGCTGCACCATGGCCAGAGTAGGGACTCATGTGTATCAGAAGACCTGCACGTGGTACATGAGGCCATATGGTTTCATCTAATTATATACTTACTTCTCATGTTGGTAATGTAATGTAGCTGAACAAGCTTTTGTATCAACCATGGGTGCGATGTGCAGCCATTTTTGTGTTCTCCAGGCTTGTGCATAACCATCTGATGATAGGTGAGTCACATGACCATCTGATGATAGGTGAGTCACATCACATGACCATCTGATGACTGACAGGAGAGACACATGACCATTTGATGACTGACAGGTGAGACACATGACCATCTGATGAATGACAGCTGAGTCACGTGACCATCTGGTGACTGACAGCTGAGTCACATGACCATCAGATGACTGACAGGTGAGTCATATAACCATGAATTAACTAATAGGTGGGCGAGTCACATGACCATCTGACCATCCCCAGGTGCTACAGATTTCCATTTCCAAGACACCAAAAGTCTGCAGTCTGGATTAATATTTAATGGTGGCAGTGGGGAGTTTCATACTAAATAGGGGCTGCAGGGTGGTGGGGGGGGGGGGGTCTGATATTATATGGCGGCTGCAGGGGGGTGGGGACTGATACTATATGGGGGCTGTGAGGGAGAGGGGTCTGATACTATATGGCACCTGCAGAGAATGGGGACCAATATTATATGGGGACTGAGGGGAACGATTTCAATATAGGGGCTGCGGGGGACACTGATATTATATGGGGTCTGCAGGGGAGGGACTGATACTGTATGTAGGCTGCAGGGGAGGTACTGATACTATATGGGGGCTGTGGGGGGGATCCAATACTATAAGCAGCTTGCAGAGAATAGGGTACTGATACTATATGGTTATTGCAGGGGGACTGATACTGTATAGGGGTTGCATGGAGGGGCTAATACTATATGTGGGGGCTGCACAGGGTGGAAGGGCAGATACCATATCATATATCACATAATGCCGTCCTCACTCCTTACAGTATTTGGTATCACGTTTCAGTCAACACTGAGGTGATTTTAGAGCAAAATGTGGAAAGTATGTATTAGGGTGCAGTGAGAGACAAAATATGATGCCCCCATTATTTAACATGGCACTTTACCTGTAATTTTGGGGTGATGATACGTTCCGGGGTGAATTCTGTGTAGAATATGTATGAGGGATTATTAGAGAGAGTGCTCCCTGTTATTAGATATCTCTCTGTATCTGTGATTTTGGGGGCCAGGACATTGTTTATGGGGTAATACTGGCGTGACACAAATATTTTGGCGAAATATGTATTGGGGTTCAGTCCCAGTATACTGCGGCCTATGTAATATTACAGCATCAATGTGATATCTGGGGAGAATATGAGAGGTGACTTGTGAGGAATATGTAGAAAATATGTATTGGGGTTCACTGAGAGATATTAAAGCTACTCGCCCCCCAATATTTATTATCATACTGTTACTTTGGGGTGAATAAACACTTTTTTGAGGTAACTGAGGTGATTTGGGGGGGAAATGTTTATTAAGATTAAGGATAAAATATGACGTCTTCATTATTTAATATGGCACCTTACCTGTGATTTTGGGGTGACTACACGTTCTGAGGTAACAATGAGGAGAATATGTATAAGGGATTATTATATATAATGCCCCCCGCTATAGCTGTGATTTTGTGGGTCAGTACATTATTCATGAGGTGATATTTGGGGGGGACACATGACTTTTATGAAAAATGTATTGGGGGTTCAGTCACAAACCACGGAACTGGTAATAGTAATATAGAGTTACCTGTCCCCCAATATTCCAGATCGCACCATTACGGTGACTGAGATGAATAAACACTTTCTGAGGTAACACTAAGGTGATATAGGGGACATCATTAGGGTTCTGTCATAGACATAATACAACCACCCCAAATTAATGGATATCCCACCTACCTGTGATTTTGGGATGATGCTGAGGTAACACTGAGGTGATTTCTGAGGGAATATGTATTGGTGGTATTATAGATGCGCCCTGTTAGATATATTGCTGTATCTGTGATTTTAGGGACATTGAGGGAGACTTATCAGACATGGTGTAAAGTGAGACTGGATCAGTCACCCCCGGCAACCAATCAGATTCCACCTTTCATTTTCCAAAGAGTCTGTGAGGAATGAAAGGTGGAATCTGATTGGTTGCTAGGGGCTACTGAGTTGGCTTCACTTTACACCATGTTTGATAAATCTCCCCCTCTATATGTTTTATGAGGTAATAAAGGGGTAACACACAGTACAGTATATATATATATATATATATATATATATATATATATTGGGGTTCAGTCATAAGAATATATTACAGAGCCCCCCATTCAGAGTCAGGACTATGTGATGCTAATATGATGTGACTGGGGTAAAGCTGGGGTGATTTTAGGGAGTGTGGAAGTTATTGGGGGGGCACAGTTCCCTCTTAGGTTATATTACAGAGATCCCCATTGATATGACACAGTCTGTGCAATACATGAGGGGATATAACATTCTGAGGTACTGTGGAGGTAATTGCAGAGGGTTATGTGGTAATAAGTCACAGACCCCCATAGACCCCCCTGTCCAGCTAGGATTCATGGGGCCCCATAGCAAAAAACTGCACATGGCCTCATGAATCCTGTTGTTGGTGCTGTGAGCCGCTGTTCAGGGGGGATGGGATGAGAGCACGAGCCACAGTCCGAGGAGGGGGTGCTGTGGGTACTATTACACGCGTGATATGACGCAATATCAGGGTAAGGGCACCCCCTCCAATATTGGGCAGTATTGGGGTGATAACAGGCAGTATTGTGGTGACAGCGCCCCCTCCCCTCCTCCTGGGCTGATATTAGGCAGTATCAGGGTGATTTGGGGAAGTATTAGGATGATGGCACCCCCTGCTTGCCTCCTGGAGTGATTTTGGTCAGTCCCCTCCTCTCCCTCCCCCTCCTCTCCTCCCGGGGTAATATCGTTCAGTATCAGGGTGATATCGGGCAGTATCGGGGTGCCGGCGCCCCCTCCTCCCGGGGTAATATCGGTCAGTATCGGGGTGATATTGGTCAGTATGGGGGTGCCAGCGCCCCCTCCTCTCCTCCCGGGGTGAAATCGGGCAGTATTGGGGTGCCGACACCCCCTCCTCTCCTCCCGGGGTGATATCGGTCAGTATCGGGGTGCCGGCGCCCCCTCCCCGATATCACCCCGGGAGGAGAGGAGGGGGCGCCGGCACCCCGATACTGACCAATATCACCCCGGGAGGAGAGGAGGGGGCGCTGGCACCCCCATACTGACCAATATCACCCCGATACTGACCGATATTACTCCGGGAGGAGAGGAGGGGGCGCCGGCACCCCGATACTGCCGAGTATCGGAGTGATACCGGTCAGTATCGGTGTGCCAGCGGCCCCACCTCTCCTCCCGGGGTAATATCGGTCAGTATCGGGGTGATATTGGTCAGTATCGGGGTGCCAGCGCCCCCTCCTCTCCTCCCGGGGTGAAATCGGGCAGTATTGGGGTGCCGACACCCCCTCCTCTCCTCCCGGGGTGATATCGGTCAGTATCGGGGTGCCGGCGCCCCCTCCTCTCCTCCCGGGGTGATATCGGTCAGTATCAGGGTGCCGGCGCCCCCTCCCCTCCTCCCGGGGTGATATCGGTCAGTATCGGGGTGATATCGGTCAGTAACGGGGTGCCGGCGCCCCCTCCTCTCCTCCCGGGGTGATATCAGTCAGTATCGGGGTAATATCGGTCAGTATCGGGGTGCCGGCGCCCCCTCCTCTCCTCCTGGGGTGATATCGGTCAGTATCGGGGTGATATCAGTCAGTATCGGGGTGTCGGCGCCATCTCCTCTCCTCCCGGGGTGATATCAGGCAGTATCGGGGTGATATCGGTCAGTATCGGGGTGCCGGAGCCCCCTCCTCTCCTCCCGGGGTGATATCGGTCAGTATTGGGGTGATATCAGTCAGTATCGGGGTGCCGGCGCCCCCTCCTCTCCTCCCGGGGTGATATCGGTCAGTATTGGGGTGCTGGCGCCCCCTTCTCTCCTCCCGGGGTGATATCGGTCAGTATCGGGGTGTCGGGGCCCCCTCCTCTCCTCCCGGGGTGATATTGGTTAGTATCAGGGTGATATCGGTCAGTATCGGGGAGATAACGGTCAGTATCGGGGTGCCGGCACCCCCTCCTCTCCTCCCGGGGTGATATCGGGCAGTATCGGGGTGACATCGGTCAGTATCGGGGTGCCGGCGCCCCCTCCTCTCAGGGTGATATCGGTCAGTATCGGGCTGATATCGGTTAGTATTGGGGTGATATCGGTCAGTATCGGGGTGCCGGCGCCCCCTCCTCTCCTCCCAGGGTGATATCAGTCAGTATCGGGCTGACATCGGTTAGTATCGGGGTGATATCGGGCAGTATGGGGGTGCCGGCGCCCCCTCCTCTCCTCCCGGGGTGATATCGGTCAGTATCGGGGTGATATCGGGCAGTATCGGGATGCCGGCGCCCCCTCCTCTCCTCCCGGGGTGATATTGGGGTAATATCGGTCAGTATCGGAGTGCTGGCGCCCCCTCCTTTCCTCCCGGGGTGATATTGGGGTAATATCGGTCAGTATCGGGGTGCCGGCGCCCCCTCCTCTCCTCCCGGGGTGATATCGGGCAGTATCGGGGTGATATCGGGCAGTATCGGGGTGCCGGCGCCCCCTCCTCTCCTCCCGGGGTGAAATCGGTCAGTATCGGGGTGATATCGGTTAATATCGGGGTGCCGGCGCCCCCTCCTCTCCTCCCGGTGTGATATCGGTCAGTATCGGGATGATATCGGTCAGTATTGGGGTGCCGGCGCCCCCTCCTCTCCTCCCGGGGTGATATCGGTCAGTATCGGGGTGCCTGCGCCCCCTCCTCTCCTCCCGGGGTAATATCGGTCAGTATCGGGGTGCAGGCGCCCCCTCCTCTCCTCCCGGGCTGATATCGGTCAGTATCAGGGTGCCGGCGCCCCCTCCTCTCCTCCCAGGGTGATATCGGTCAGTATCGGGGTGATATCGGTCAGTATCGGGGTGATATCGGTCAGTATCAGGGTGCAGGCGCCCCCTCCTCCCGGGCTGATATCGGTCAGTATCGGGGTGATATCGGTCAGTATCGGGGTGCCGGCGCCCCCTCCTCTCCTCCCGGGCTGATATCGGTCAGTATCGGGGTGATATCGGTCAGTATCGGGGTGCCGGCGCCCCCTCCTCTCCTCCCAGGGTGATATCGGTCAGTATCGGGGTGCCGTCGCCCCCTCCTCTCCTCCCGGGGTGATATCGGTCAGTATCGGGGTGATATCGGTCAGTATCGGGGTGATATCGGTCAGTATTGGGGTGCCGGCGCCCCCTCCTCTCCTCCCGGGCTGATATCGGTCAGTATCGGGGTGCCGGCGCCCCCTCCTCTCCTCCCGGGCTGATATCGGTCAGTATCGGGGTGATATCGGTCAGTATCGGGGTGCAGGCGCCCCCTCCTCTCCTCCCGGGCTGATATCGGTCAGTATCGGGGTGCCGGCGCCCCCTCCTCTCCTCCCGGGGTGATATCGGTCAGTATCGGGGTGATATCGGTCAGTATCGGGGTGCCGGCGCCCCCTCCTCTCCTCCCGGGGGGGTGATATCGGTCAGTATCGGGGTGCCGGCGCCCCCTCCTCTCCTCCCGGGGTGATATCGGTCAGTATCGGGGTGATATCGGTCAGTATCGGGGTGCCGGCGCCCCCTCCTCTCCTCCCGGGGTGATATCGGTCAGTATCGGGGTGATATCGGTCAGTATCGGGGTGCCGGCGCCCCCTCCTCTCCTCCCGGGGTGATATCGGTCAGTATCGGGGTGCCTGCGCCCCCTCCTCTCCTCCCGGGGTGATATCGGTCAGTATCGGTGTGCCTGCGCCCCCTCCTCTCCTCCCGGGGTGATATCGGTCAGTATCGGGTGATATCGGTCAGTATCGGGGTGCCGGCGCCCCCTCCTCTCCTCCCGGGGTGATATCGGTCAGTATCGGGGTGATATCGGTCAGTATCGGGGTGCCTGCGCCCCCTCCTCTCCTCCCGGGGTGATATCGGTCAGTATCGGGGTGATATCAGTCAGTATCGGGGTGCCGGCGCCCCCTCCTCTCCTCCCGGGGTGATATCGGTCAGTATCGGGGTGCCGGTGCCCCCTCCTCTCCTCCCGGGGTGATATCGGTCAGTATCGGGGTGATATCGGTCAGTATCGGGGTGCCGGCGCCCCCTCCTCTCCTCCCGGGGTGATATCGGTCAGTATCGGGGTGCCGGCGCCCCCTCCTCTCCTCCCGGGGTGATATCGGTCAGTATCGGGGTGCCGGCGCCCCCTCCTCTCCTCCCGGGGTGATATCGGTCAGTATCGGGGTGATTTCGGTCAGTATCGGGGTGCCGGCGCCCCCTCCTCTCCTCCCGGGGTGATATCGGTCAGTATCGGGGTGCCGGCGCCCCCTCCTCTCCTCCCGGGGTGATATCGGTCAGTATCGGGGTGATATCGGTCAGTATCGGGGTGCCTGCGCCCCCTCCTCTCCTCCCGGGGTGATATCGGTCAGTATCGGGGTGATATCCGTCAGTATCGGGGTGCCGGCGCCCCCTCCTCTCCTCCCGGGGTGATATCGGTCAGTATCGGGGTGCCGGTGCCCCCTCCTCTCCTCCCGGGGTGATATCGGTCAGTATCGGGGTGATATCGGTCAGTATCGGGGTGCCGGCGCCCCCTCCTCTCCTCCCGGGGTGATATCGGTCAGTATCGGGGTGCCGGCGCCCCCTCCTCTCCTCCCGGGGTGATATCGGTCAGTATCGGGGTGCCGGCGCCCCCTCCTCTCCTCCCGGGGTGATATCGGTCAGTATCGGGGTGATATCGGTCAGTATCGGGGTGCCGGCGCCCCCTCCTCTCCTCCCGGGGTGATATCGGTCAGTATCGGGGTGCAGGCGCCCCCTCCTCTCCTCCCGGGGTGATATCGGTCAGTATCGGGGTGCCGGCGCCCCCTCCTCTCCTCCCGGGGTGATATCGGTCAGTATCGGGGTGCCGGCGCCCCCTCCTCTCCTCCCGGGGTGATATCGGTCAGTATCGGGGTGCCGGCGCCCCCTCCCCTCCTCCCAGGGTGATATCGGTCAGTATCGGGGTGCAGGCGCCCCCGCCTCTCCTCCCGGGGTGATATCGGTCAGTATCGGGGTGCCGGCGCCCCCTCCTCTCCTCCCGGGGTGATATCGGTCAGTATCGGGGTGCCGGCGCCCCCTCCTCTCCTCCCGGGGAGGTGATATCGTTCAGTATCGGGGTGCCGGCGCCCCCTCCTCTCCTCCCGGGGTGATATCGGTCAGTATCGGGGTGCCGGCGCCCCCCTCCTCTCCTCCCGGGGGGGTGATATCGGTCAGTATCGTGGTGCCGGCGCCCCCTCCTCTCCTCCCGGGGTGATATCGGTCAGTATCGGGGTGATATCGGTCAGTATCGGGGTGCCGGCGCCCCCTCCTCTCCTCCCGGGGTGATATCGGTCAGTATCGGGGTGATATCGGTCAGTATCGGGGTGCCGGCGCCCCCTCCTCTCCTCCCGGGGTGATATCGGTCAGTATCGGGGTGCCTGCGCCCCCACCTCTCCTCCCGGGGTGATTATCGGTCAGTATCGGTGTGCCTGCGCCCCCTCCTCTCCTCCCGGGGTGATATCGGTCAGTATCGGGTGATATCGGTCAGTATCGGGGTGCCGGCGCCCCTCCTCTCCTCCCGGGGTGATATCGGTCAGTATCGGGGTGATATCGGTCAGTATCGGGGTGCCTGCGCCCCCTCCTCTCCTCCCGGGGTGATATCGGTCAGTATCGGGGTGATATCAGTCAGTATCGGGGTGCCGGCGCCCCCTCCTCTCCTCCCGGGGTGATATCGGTCAGTATCGGGGTGCCGGTGCCCCCTCCTCTCCTCCCGGGGTGATATCGGTCAGTATCGGGGTGATATCGGTCAGTATCGGGGTGCCGGCGCCCCCTCCTCTCCTCCCGGGGTGATATCGGTCAGTATCGGGGTGCCGGCGCCCCCTCCTCTCCTCCCGGGGTGATATCGGTCAGTATCGGGGTGCCGGCGCCCCCTCCTCTCCTCCCGGGGTGATCTCGGTCCGTCTCGGGGTGATATCGGTCCGTATGGGGGTGCCGGCGCCCCCTCCTCTCCTCCCGGGGTGATATCGGTCAGTATCGGGGTGCCGGCGCCCCCTCCTCTCCTCCCGGGGTGATATCGGTCAGTATCGGGGTGATATCGGTCAGTATCGGGGTGCCTGCGCCCCCTCCTCTCCTCCCGGGGTGATATCGGTCAGTATCGGGGTGATATCAGTCAGTATCGGGGTGCCGGCGCCCCCTCCTCTCCTCCCGGGGTGATATCGGTCAGTATCGGGGTGCCGGTGCCCCCTCCTCTCCTCCCGGGGTGATATCGGTCAGTATCGGGGTGATATCGGTCAGTATCGGGGTGCCGGCGCCCCCTCCTCTCCTCCCGGGGTGATATCGGTCAGTATCGGGGTGCCGGCGCCCCCTCCTCTCCTCCCGGGGTGATATCGGTCAGTATCGGGGTGCCGGCGCCCCCTCCTCTCCTCCCGGGGTGATATCGGTCAGTATCGGGGTGATATCAGTCAGTATCGGGGTGCCGGCGCCCCGATCCTCTCCTCCCGGGGTGATATCGTCAGTATCGGGGTGCAGGCGCCCCCTCCTCTCCTCCCGGGGTGATATCGGTCAGTATCGGGGGTGCCGGCGCCCCCTCCTCTCCTCCCGGGGTGATATCGGTCAGTATCGGGGTGCCGGCGCCCCCTCCTCTCCTCCCGGGGTGATATCGGTCAGTATCGGGGTGCCGGCGCCCCCTCCCCTCCTCCCAGGGTGATATCGGTCAGTATCGGGGTGCAGGCGCCCCCGCCTCTCCTCCCGGGGTGATATCGGTCAGTATCGGGGTGCCGGCGCCCCCTCCTCTCCTCCCGGGGTGATATCGGTCAGTATCGGGGTGCCGGCGCCCCCTCCTCTCCTCCCGGGGAGGTGATATCGGTCAGTATCGGGGTGCCGGCGCCCCCTCCTCTCCTCCCGGGGTGATATCGGTCAGTATCGGGGTGCCGGCGCCCCCTCCTCTCCTCCCGGGGGGGTGATATCGGTCAGTATCGGGGTGCCGGCGCCCCCTCCTCTCCTCCCGGGGTGATATCGGTCAGTATCGGGGTGCCGGCGCCCCCTCCTCTCCTCCCGGGGTGATATCGGTCAGTATCGGGGTGCCGGCGCCCCCTCCTCTCCTCCCGGGGAGGTGATATCGGTCAGTATCGGGGTGCCGGCGCCCCCTCCTCTCCTCCCGGGGTGATATCGGTCAGTATCGGGGTGCCGGCGCCCCCTCCTCTCCTCCCGGGGGGGTGATATCGGTCAGTATCGGGGTGCCGGCGCCCCCTCCTCTCCTCCCGGGGTGATATCGGTCAGTATCGGGGTGCAGGCGCCCCCTCCTCTCCTCCCGGGGTGATATCGGTCAGTATCGGGGTGATATCGGTCAGTATCGGGGTGCCGGCGCCCCCTCCTCTCCTCCCGGGGTGATATCGGTCAGTATCGGGGTGCAGGCGCCCCCTCCTCTCCTCCCGGGGTGATATCGGTCAGTATCGGGGTGATATCGGTCAGTATCGGGGTGCCGGCGCCCCCTCCTCTCCTCCCGGGGTGATATCGGTCAGTATCGGGGTGCCGGCGCCCCCTCCTCTCCTCCCGGGGGGGTGATATCGGTCAGTATCGGGGTGCCGGCGCCCCCTCCTCTCCTCCCGGGGGGGTGATATCGGTCAGTATCGGGGTGCCGGCGCCCCCTCCTCTCCTCCCGGGGTGATATCGGTCAGTATCGGGGTGCCGGCGCCCCTTCCTCTCCTCCCGGGGTGATATCGGTCAGTATCGGGGTGCCGGCGCCCCCTCCTCTCCTCCTGGGCTGATATCGGTCAGTATCGGGGTGCCGGCGCCCCCTCCTCTCCTCTCCTCCCGGGGGGGTGATATCGGTCAGTATCGGGGTGCCGGCGCCCCCTCCTCTCCTCCCGGGGGGGTGATATCGGTCAGTATCGGGGTGATATCGGTCAGTATCGGGGTGCCGGCGCCCCCTCCTCTCCTCCCGGGGGGGTGATATCGGTCAGTATCGGGGTGCAGGCGCCCCCTCCTCTCCTCCCGGGGTGATATCGGTCAGTATCGGGGTGCCGGCGCCCCCTCCTCTCCTCCCGGGGGGGTGAGGAGCGCAGGAGGAGGGGATGAGGGAATATGGCGGCGGCGCTGTGACGGACACACTGGGCCAGGCACGGCGGGCAGAGAGGGCGGGGACACCGGGAGTGAGCGGAGAGCAGCGGCCGGGACACTGAGGACAGGCCCGGGCTCCTCCTCTCATCCTCCCGCCATCACAGCACGGCCAGCCCCGGGCTCCGGCCCGCCATCTCCTCCTCCGGGAGACGCTGACGGTGAACGCCGCGGAGAGCGGGAAACGGCCGGAGAGGAGCAGCGACACACCGGGGAGCCGAGGCCTGCAGCCGGTGACAGGAGACCATCGTGCCCGGGGATCCGGCCGGACAACGAAGCCGCTACGGGTGTCAGGAGAGTCCGGGGATCGGGCCTGGCGGGGGTGAGAAGAAGCCCCAGACCCCGAGCAGCGCGACCGACACGCCGGGTTGTGGCCTTCAGGAAAGCCCGGGGACTGAGGCCTACCTTCCGGTCTGCGGCTTGTAGGAAAGCCCGGGGATCGGGCCCTGCTGACCGGGGGGCGGGAGTCACGACAGCCCGGGGACCGGGCCTCCCGGAGCGCACAGCCGCCAGCATGACGGACACTCGGCGGCGGGTGAAGGTCTACACCCTGAACGAGGACCGGCAGTGGGACGACCGGGGCACCGGCCATGTCTCCTCCGGCTATGTGGACCGGCTGAAGGGCATGTCCCTGCTGGTGCGGGCCGAGAGCGACGGTGAGTGCGGTACCGCGGCCAGACCGCGTCACGTGTGAACTGTTACCTGCGGTTATGGCGGGGACCGGCGCCTCCTTGATGAGGGAACCGTCTGATCCCTGCTGGCTGCCGGTGTGTGGAATCATCCAGGCTCGGTGCAGTGTGTCAGCGCAGCCAGACATGTAAACACACGTGGTTCCATTCACTGACAGCCAGCAGAGCATCCCATCACATGAAGGGGTCCTCCAGTGACCTCCAGCTGCCTGGGGAGCTGAAGCTGTAGCTATGGCTGACCAGGGATGATGGGAGTTGTAGTTCTGTGACAGCTGGAGGGCTGCAGATTGACGCCATGACCTCCAGCCCTCGCAGAACTACAACTCCCATCAGCTATGGGGGACTCAGCGGGATCATATACTGATATATTGGTCAGGACTGGGGGGGGGTCAGTGGTGACACTACAACACCCATCCAGGCATGCTGAGAGTTATAGTTCTGCCATGGCTGCTGATTGGTGTCATTGGATCTGTTGTTCTCATTGGGGGAAGGGGCATCCTCACTTATTTGCAGATACACTCTTACAAAAAATTTTGCCACCCCTTTCCTCAGGTTGCGTGTGGTATTACAACTCATGTCCATTCACTTCAATAGAACTGAGCTGCAAAACCCTCCCAGACCCAACCTGAGGACAGGAGAGGCGCTGTGTGTGGAAGAAAGCAGCCATGTTCTTCTAAGCCTGGAGATCCCCTTTAAGCACACTAACAGCACCATCTTCCTCCGAATAATTGTAGTGTTAAGGTAACAGGACTCCTGCAGTGGTGGCTTGAGATGAGCGAATCGGGTGCGAGTCCATCCAAACCCGATCGTTCGGTATGTGATTAGCGGCGGCTGCTGAACTTGGATAAAGCTCTAAGGTTGTCTGGAAAACATGGATACAGCCAATGACTATATCCAGGATTTCCACATAGCCTTAGGGCTTTATCCAAGTTCAGCAGCCACCGCTAATCAAATGCCGAACGATCGGATTCCGATGGACTCCAGCTGCTCCAGGTTCACTCATCTCTAGTAGTGGCCCATAGCCCTGGCTTCTCTTCTCCCCATACACCTATAGCCCTGGCGTCTCTTCTCCCCATACACCTATAGCCCTGGCGTCTCTTCTCCCCATACACCTATAGCCCTGGCGTCTCTTCTCCCCATACACCTATAGCCCTGGCGTCTCTTCTCCCCATACACCTATAGCCCTGGCGTCTCTTCTCCCCATACACCTATAGCCCTGGCGTCTCTTCTCCCCATACACCCATAGCCCTGGCTTCTCTTCTCCCCATACACCCATAGCCCTGGCGTCTCTTCTCCCCATACACCCATAGCCCTGGCGTCTCTTCTCCCCATACACCTATAGCCCTGGCGTCTCTTCTCCCCATACACCTATAGCCCTGGCGTCTCTTCTCCCCATTCACCTATAGCCCTGGCTTCTCTTCTCCCCATACACCTATAGCTCTGGCGTCTCTTCTCCCCATACACCCATAGCCCTGGCGTCTCTTCTCCCCATACACCCATAGCTCTGGCGTCTCTTCTCCCCATACACCTATAGCCCTGGCGTCTCTTCTCCCCATACACCTATAGCCCTGGCGTCTCTTCTCCCCATACACCTATAGCCCTGGCGTCTCTTCTCCCCATACACCTATAGCCCTGGCGTCTCTTCTCCCCATACACCTATAGCCCTGGCGTCTCTTCTCCCCATACACCTATAGCCCTGGCGTCTCTTCTCCCCATACACCTATAGCCCTGCTCTACTGGAGCAGGAGAGGTTTTCTATGGGGATTTGCTGCTGCTCTGGACAGTTCCTGACCTGGACAGAGGTGGCAGCAGAGAGCACTGTGTCAGACTGGAGAGAGTATACCACTTCCTGCAGGACAAACAGCAGCTGATAAGTACTGGAAGACTGGAGATTATCAATAGATTTACAAATCTGTATAACTTTCTGACACCAGTTAATTTAAAGTGTAGCTGTCTTAACAAAACACCTTTGACGTGTCACAGACATCATAGAGACGTATCAAAGTTTGGTGTTCAGACTTGTACTG